>NW_010105602.1:4459-11327 GCF_000699245.1 Pterocles gutturalis | reverse complement strand
TGAATGGATCCCTGAAGGGGCTAAACTCTGCTCTCCTGAAGTCCAGGGCAGTGAGTTTGCTGTGCGCCCTCCTCACTGCTCTGAGGATCTTGAACTCCACCATCTCATGGCCGCTGCATCCCAGGCTGCCCTTGAGTGCCACATTCCCCACCAGCCCTTCCTTGTTGGTGAGAACAAGGTCCAGCATAGCCCCTCTCCTGGTTGGCTCCTCTATCACTTGGAGAAGGAAGTTACCATCAATGCATTCCAGGAAGCTCCTGGCTTGCTTATGCCCTGCTGTGTTGTCTCTCCAACAGATACGAGGGTGGCTGAGGTCCCCCATGAGGACCAGGGCTTGTGAACATAAGGCTGTGCCTATCTGTCTATAGAAGACCCCATCCACTTGCTCTTCCTGGTCAGGTGGCCTGTAGCAGACCCCCACTACAATGTCCCCTGTCCCAGCCCTCCCTTTAATTTTGACCCACAAGCTCTCAGTTGGTTCCTCATCCATCCCCAGGTGGAGCTCCTGCCCTCCAGCTGGTCTTTGACATAGAGGGTGACACCCCCTTCCTTGTCCTCCTGCCTGTCCTTCCTAAAGAGCCTGTATCCCTGCATTCCAACACTCTGGTCGTACAATCCATCCCACCACGTCTCCATGATGCCAATAAGTTTGTACCCCAGTAGGTGTGCACTCTTCTCTAACTCCTCTTGTTTATTCCTCATGCTACATGCATTTGCACAGAGGCACTTCAGTTGGGCCCACAATGAAGCTGACTTACTGGCTGGAATTCCTCTGTGCTGCTCTTCAGGTGCTCTCCTGCTGACCTGGGGTCCTTCTCCAGGCTCTGGGCATCTATCGCTGGCCCTGGTTTCAAAATGGTGTGCCTGGTATGGATTGAGGTTCCCCTTTGCCAGCAACTTTAGTTTAAAGCCCTCTTCACCAGGTTGGCAAGCCTATGGCCAAAGATGCTTGTCCCTTTCTACGACAGCATAGCCGTCAGCCATCCCTTTCTATGACAGATGGACCCCGTCAGCCCCCAGTAGACCAGGTTTCTTAGGAAGCTGAACTCTCAAGATAAACAGTATGTTTCCTCATCTAGCTTTTCCCAGTTCATATATAATGAACGAGCCACCAAAATGCTTACTTCACGTGTTTTCTTTCCCGAGGCAACACAACAGATTTGCAGAACTGACATGTAGACTGGCTTTGCTTGGTAGATTCCACATGGTTATTGCAGCCTACAGAGCGTGCACCTCCCTAAAGAAATATTGAACAACTTAAACGAACATTGAACAGTAAGGAGCGATATGCTGAGATGCAGTCTCCTCACTGCAGCTATCTAGCAGGACTCAAGAGCTTCCCAGCCAGTAGGTATTGGGCCCAAAATGTCTGAAACTGAGGGCAACACCACTGTAGGCCTGTGTGGTGTGTTATGAAGGCTCACAGCGTAAATGGGAGCCCTTTTAATCTGCCATCAAAAAGCAATGAGGCTTGCCGCAGAAAAGAGGAAACTGCCTGGGGCACGGTTTTGTTACAGAAGATTTTGGGGTAGAAGCAAGAAGGTACCGTGTCCTGCAGGAAATGCACAAGAGTGTTCTTCAGGCTGGATGCAATTATTCACCTCATCTGTACTGAGATTCCACCCATGCCTGAGAACTGCGACTCCGCTGCAGCTCCCCCTTCCCAGGTGGGGATGGGCTCTGGCTCCCGGCTTGCGGGAGACCCCCACCTCTGCTGGGGGAGGTGGGTAGGGGGGAGCAGGCTGCGGGGCTGCTTCAGAGCTACTGCATCCTGCTAACATGGGCCTTGCTGCAAAACTGAAATCTCAGTCTGGCAGTTTACTTAGTTCAAAGAGTCTTTGTTGAAGAACATGATTCCAGCAGCTGATAAGCAGCAAAATTGTGCATATTTGGAAAATCAGTTCAAGTATTTTTCTTGTCACTGATGAAATGCATTGCAAGAAAAGGGGAAATGTCTTTCAGTCTTTCCTCTTCCAAACTCTCCTCTGCTTGCGAAGTTTTGACTGGAAATGAGAATTTTAAAAAATATATATTTGTATGTTTGGCAGTTTCCAACAAAGAATGTCAGAAAAACCCGCGAGGGAGCAGGCTGTGACAAGCTCTATGCACTCACCAGCTCTCGAAGGTTAACAAAAGTCAACCAGGTGCTCTCTGTGCATCACTCTGATGTGGATGCCTGAACTTTAACTTCCTCATTGGTACCTCTGACTGCTTTGTTTAAGAGCTTGACATCTTGTGCATTTCTATTTCTGTCACAGCAGCAGCAGTTAGTGAGAGTCAGCGCTTAAGCTGGTCAGCCCCAGACGCCCAGGCTGCCACTTACCCTTTGGTGTATGACTCCTGGTAATTGTTTCCCTCTTGTGTTAAGCTCTGTGGGATGGAAATCTTTAAAAATAATTATTTTGAGTACATCCCATATCGAATTCTTACTTTTTATTTGTGTTAATGGGGTGTTTGCTGGCAGGTTCATAAGACACTTGTCGTGGTAAATAAACATCCCAGTTTGCAAGCACAAGTGGTCAGACTTGCTTCTACTTTTCATAGAATCATAGAATCACAGAATGGTTTGGGTTGGAAGGGACCTTAGAGATCATCCAGTCCCACCCCCCTGCCATGGGCAGGGACACCTCCCACTAGCCCAGGTTGCTCAAAGCCTCATCCAGCCTGGCCTTGAACCCCTCCAGGGATGGGGCATCCACAGCTCCTCTGGGCAACCTGGGCCACTGCCTCACCACACCACACAGTGAAAAACTTCTTCCTAATATCTCATCTAAATCTGCCCTCTTCCAGTTTAAATCCATTACCCCTCATCCTGTCACTACATGCCCTTGTAAAAAGTTTTGTTTGATAGTGCCCAAACAGCATTGTTTCACACTTATTTCACATAACTCTGTTTCCCCCACTTTTTGAAGCTACATGGCCACCTTACCTTATCTTCACAAATGACTGGGTCAATGAAGCAGGGTGGGATGCACCTGACTTAGCTGTGACTGTTTTGCAGGCTGGAGTTAGATATAGTTAGATATATACCAGGAAATTTTACAAGTGTGATTCTGAAAATGTATGAAAGGACTGGGGAGAGAGTGAGAAAGGAGGTGCCATTTCTTCATTAGGTCATTGTTTAATTTTTACAGGGGCATACACCTGTCAGCTAACACATTAAATCAACTTGGTAGAACTTTTTAAAGTTTTTCTAATATCTCTGTCTCTCTTATACCAGTAGACAGCGTATATTTAGAGAACTACATAGTCATGTGCACAAGGCAAAATTTTTTAAGAGCATTGTCTTTAAGGTATCAGTCAGGACCTTCACAGCATTGGGTAAGAATACAGCTTTTATTGCACAGAATCATAGAATGGTTTGGACTGGAAAAGACCTTTAAAGATCATCTAGTCCAACCCCCCTGCCATGGGCCTCCCACTAGCCAAGGTTGCTCAAAGCTCTGTCCAACGCAACCTTGAACACTTCCAATGATGGGGCATCTGCAGCTTCTCTGGGAAACCTGGGCCACTGCCTCACCACCCTCATAGTAAAGAATATCATCCTTATATCTAATGTAAATCTACCCTCTTTCCATTAAAACCATTATGCCTTGTCCAGTCACTACATTTAAAGAACAGTGTAATCATCAGGCACAGCCAACCTGGGTTCACAAAGGGAAAGTCCTCTTTAACTAATTTAATATCCTTCTATGATGAGGTCACCCACCTAGTAGGTGAAAGGAAGGTGGTGAATGTACTTTCTGTGGATTTCAGTAAGGCTTTTGGTACTGTCCCTCCCAGCATCCTTCTGGACACGTTGTCCAGCTGTGGGATGAGTGGGTTCATGGTGCACTGGCTGAAGAACTGGCTGAACAGCAGGGCTCAAAGGGTTGCAGTGAAGGGGGTTACATCTGGCTGGTGACCAGTCACCAGGGGTGTTCCTCCGGGCTCAATCCGCGGGCCGGTTCTGTTCGATATATTTATCAATTATCTGGATGCAGGGGTTGAATGCAGCATTAGCATGTTTGCTGATTATACTAAACCAGGAGGTGTTGTTGACTCATCTGAGAGACAAGTGGCCTTGCAGAGGGATCTAGATAGAGTGGAGCACAGGGCAACCATCAGTGGCATGAAGTTGAACAAGAATAAATGCCCGATTCTGCACCTGGGACAGAGTAATGCTGGACACAAGTCTAAACTGGGAGAGGAGCAGCTGGAGGGCAGCACTACAGAAAGGGATCTGGGGGTGCTGGTTGGCAGCAGTCTCAATAGGAGTCAGCAGTGTGCCCTCACAACCAAGAGAGCAAACCCCATCCTGGGGCATCAAACACAGCAGAACCAGCTGGTCAAAAGAGGTGATCATCCCACTGTATTTAGCACTGATGCAGCCTCACCTTGAGTACTGTGTGCAGCTCTGGACCCACAGTTGAAAAAGGATGTGAAGGTCCTTGAATGCATCCAGAGGAGGGCAACACAGCTGGTGAAAGGGCTAGAAGGCATGTCCTCTGATGAGTGGATAAGGACTTTGCCTTGTCTAGTCTGTGGAGAGGGAGGCTGAGGGGTGACCTCCTTGATCTCTCCAGCTTCCTGAGGAGGGGAAATGGAGAGGGAGGTGCTGAGCTCTTCTCTCTGGGATCCAGTGCCAGGACATGTGGGAATGGCTCCAAGCTGCGTCCTTGAAGGGAGGTTTGGACTTGACATGAGGAAACAGTTCTTTACTGAGATGGTGGTCAAACCCTGGAACAGGCTTCCTGGAGAGGTGGTTGATGCCCCATGCTGATCAGTGCTGAAGAGGAGTTTGGATAACACCCTTAAAAACATGCTTTAACTTTTGGTCAGCCCTGACGTGGTCAGGCAGTTAGACTCGATGATCACTGTAGATTCCGTCCAACTCAACTGCTAACTTCCATTCCTATTCCTATTCCTATTCCTATTCTATTCTACAGGTCCTGGTAAAAAGTCTCTCTTTATCTTTCTTATAAGTCCTCTCTATATATTGAAAGGCTGCAATAACGTCCCCTGGAGCCTTCTTCAGCCTGAACAACCCCAACCCTCTCAGTCTATCTTCATAGGAGATGTGTTCCAGCCCTCAGATAATTTTTGAGGCCATCCTCTGGACCCGCTCGAACAACTCCATATCTTTCCTGTGCTGAGGGCTCCAGAGCTGGAGGCAGTACTCCAGGTGGGGTCTCATGAGAGCAGAGAGGAGAGGGAAAATTACTTCCCTCGACCTGCTGGCAACACTTCTTTCTATGCAGCCCAGGATACAATTGTCTTTCTGGTCTGCAAGTGCACAGTTCCAGCTCATGTCCAATTTTCACCCACTAGTATCCCCAAGTCCTTCTCCACAGGACTGCTCTCAATCCATCCTCCAGTCTGGGCTGATACTGGTGATCACCTAGATCCAGGTGCAGGACCTTGCACTTGGCCTTGTTGAGTGTCCTGAGATACACACGGGCTCATTTCTTCAGCCTCTTCAGCCAGGGTCTCTCTGGATGGCATCCCTTCCCTCTAGCATATCAACCGCACCACACAGTTTGGGGTCATCTGCAAGCTTGCTGCGGGTGCACTCAATCCCACTGTCAATTAATCCCACTATTAATAAAGATATTGAAGAGAATCAGTCCCAATACAAACCCCTGAGGGTTGTTTGCTTATAACCCCTTGTTATTGATCTCCATTTGAACACTGAGTCAATGGACTGCAACTGTTTGGATGCCACCATCCAGCCACTCCCTTACCCATTGAATAGTCTTCCCATTGAATCCATATCTCTCCAATTTAGAGACAAGGATGCTCTGTGGGACCATGTCAAAGGCCTTACAGAAGTCAAGGTAGATTACATTAGATGCTCTTCCCTTGTCCACTGATGCAGTCACTCCATCGCAGAAGGCCATGAGATTAGACAAGCAAGGCATCAGATTAGTCAGGCAGCTGTGATGTAGTCGTACACTTACTTAAATACAGTCAGTATACTGTACTAGAACTAACTGTCCTAATTGCAGAAATGTTAGAATAAATATGCAGAACATGCAGAAGTTGAAGGCCTAATGTTCAGGTGGCCAATGTCTGTGTAACAGTCTTTGACACTTCACCCCAAGTTATGAGACAGCAAAATTCCTTTAGGTGGAGAATCTGGAGTACATTAATGGAAAGAAAGGCTTTAATGCATGAGTTTATCTTATGGAGAAGTATATTGATACAACAATTTTGTCTTCAAAACAGAGTCTTCCACTGAAAAAAAAAAAATCAACACAGTGTAACTTCCCAGGACCATTAGTCTCTCCCGATAGTTATATTCTGAGTATGGTAGCTGGTCAGCTGAAAGGGAGAACTGCAGTAATCTGGAGGACTAGGATGTTAAGTGTCTTACTCTTAAAATTAATTTTATTGCTATATATGTCTATTGTTATCTTTGTTTCCCTGAAGTGTCAGCTCTGTCTGATGAGCTACAGGTGACACTGCTAATGTGCTGCACTGGCCTCAGTTCAGTAGTTTTAAAGCAGAACAATAAATGTGTAACTGAGGCGTGCTGAGCTGGTATGCCTGGGTGACTCGGAGGATGGTAAATACAAGTAACTTCAGTTCCAGAGAACCCATGGACTTGCCCTCTCCACTCCTAACTGGTTTTGGCTATTTTTTTTTTTTTTAAGGTAGGTGATGACCCAGTAAAGAGATTCCACCACTTCTAAGGAAGGCTAACGTCAACTAGGTTTGTACCAGTCATGTGTTTAGAAAGGCTCTACACAACTTTGCTCAAATTATTTCTGTTCTCAAATGGCCATCCCTACAGCCCTTCTCAAATCTCTGATACACAGATAAAGCCACAAATAACTTTAAATGCCACAGGCTCTTGCCCTGTTTTGTGATTAACTCACACTATTTT
>NW_010105602.1:0-4421 GCF_000699245.1 Pterocles gutturalis | reverse complement strand
CTCTTCATAGAAAATGAACACATTAACTACATGAATTTCCCCCTTACCATATCCCTGAGGTCTGCCATTGTGTGGATTGAGACTCACTAGGTCCGTGGGTGACAACAGAAAAGCCTTAGAAAAGTGCTTTGCAGCTTTTTAGTGTGCCTGCGAGTGGTTGCTGACTATCAGAAAATTCTGCAGTGTTGTGCTCTGTAGATGTACCTAGAAAGCTCTGTTGGCAGAAGAGCAGACTGGGATTTCATAGCAACAGGATTAGAAAACTGATCCATCCCTCGCTTTTCTTCCTCCTGTTCCACTGCTACTTGTGTCCTCCACCTTTCAGCCTTACTGTACCTGAAGGGGTTGAACTAGGAACTGATCACAAAATTAACAACAAAAGAAACCTGCCTCCTTGCTGTTTGAAAGGGAATAAAAGGAGTGAAATCACAAGTGATGAAAGGACAGAAGGTGAGCAACAGGCGTTCCATACGGAAAGGAGCAGACAATCTTGTTTGTGTGAGGCAGGAGGAGACCCAAGATAACACGTTTTTTACTTAACGGGTTTTTGGGGGGGGGGGGGGGAATCTGCAACTGCAATGCTGGCACTGGCCTGTTATAGGGTTCATTGGGCCCATATTAAATGGACAGTTTAAAATATTAAACCTAACAGGTCTTAAGATGAGTGTGTATATGACTAAAATAATGGCAGCATGAGCCATCTTGTTATTGGTACAGTGCTCTGCACGTATCAGTCTGTGTAGATGTATCTTTTAAAAAAGGAAGCCAGTTGCACAATCGTATTTTAGAAGCTAAGTTGCAAAATACTTATTAGGAATGTCATTTTCACCATGTGAATTTCTGTAAATAATTTAAAATAAACTTATTTTTCTGCACCCTTTCCTATGTATCTATCTGACTGCTGTGCCAATACTATTCCACAAGACAGTGAATAGTTATTCCAGCATGGAAAATTGTGGGCAACCACTATCTGCCAGGATCCACTAGGATCTTTGTTTAGGAAAAGACGTTGGAAAGAGAGACAGGCAAGTTGCAAGTGCACTTACAAAGCGTAAAAGAAAAGCCATTATCTATTTCTTTCTGAAAGGTCTACGCCTTTTAAAGTACAGCTTCTAAGTAATTAAAATATTTAAAAATCAATTTCTCAATCTTGATACACAGTACTTGTATGCTTTTAATTTTTATGGGCAAGAGCAGACCTCAGTGAAGTCAGAATAAACACCTACCTGAAGTCTAAAGGTCAATATTGGTGAGATACCGCCTAACCGCCTGGCTGGTTAGAATAACACTGCTGCAGTGCTGCTGAAAGGTGCGAGCTGAGATGTTCCTTTTCTGTGCAAGTTTAAAGCTGATTAGAACTTCCAAATGTCTGCCTGACCCAATACACGTTTGCACTGGCCTGATCTCTGAACTGGCTCACGCTGGCAGGGACAGATATGAAACAACAATACAGTTTATAGCTATAGACAGCCTGCTGGCCTCACAACACAGCTGACAATGAAAGAAAGATTTTAGACCCATCATGGCATTGTGCACATGGAACTAATTGTGGCAGAAGCCCAAGTAACCTGAAAACACTGCGTTCTATTCAGAGTGTCACGGTTTAAACCCAGACATGCGGTACCCCGAGATGCTAGTTCCTCCAGAGAGCTTCACAGAGGAACAGAGCACTGTAACTCCTACCCGTTCCCTGAAACCACCCCTCGGTTTCAAGGTTAAGGGATATGTTAAGAAGGCAATTTCCTTACAAAATGTATGTACAAACACAGGAGGTGCAGAATCTACAGAAACAATGGAAAAGAAATGAAAAGAGAGCTTTGCCACTCCTGGTTTTTGCCTTCAGCATATCAGTTTCCTCCCATTTTGAGGGTGACAGGCTGCTTGCTGCTTACAGCCTCCTGACTAACGAGCCAGTCAGCACCCTGCACCCTTAGGTTACCCTGCAAGGGAGACAAGCTGGAACTAGGGACTGCCACGTGGTTTTGTCCTCTAGAAACGCTTATGGTTATTTAGATTCACATCTTCTGCAGTCCTCTGGAGTATTTTTTAATTCTTCCATTAAATAAAAAGGATTTTTGAGCTCTGTCCTAAATAATGAGGGACTCTCTGGTCCCACTGGGGAAGTACTTAACATGCCACAGACCTGAGTTTGCTAATAACTGACCAGGTAATGTCTGGCTCTCTACTAAGCAGTTTTATTAGCCCACTGTGGGACAGAATTTCTTGAGCATTATTCAACTCCTGGTCAAAGCTGTTTCATATAAAACCTGTATTATACACAACCATGTCTTTTACAACCATGTCTAGAATTAACGGACACGGGACATTTCTGGCTTGTGTTAAAGACCAGACACAAAGGTGGTGATGGGAGTGTGGGTGGCTGAGAAATATTCAGCCATTTCAAAGCGTGTAACATAGACCATGCTAAGCACACTGGTTCTGTCAACTGGCAAACCCCCTTCCGTAAAATACACGGCTCCCTGGATAGCTGTGCAGAGCCCCTGCTCACGGACACCGATCGCATCGGGATCCCCTTTTCAGCAAGAGTCCAGTTCTTTCTGCATTTGGTGCAGGAGCCTAGTCAGGCCAAGGCTGGAAATTCCACCCTGGAGAGAAGTATCTGATTTTCAGGGGAACATAGACAGGAAATGCTGATTGAAACCCCACGTGGTGAGTGCATGCAAAAGGCAGGATGAGGAATGAGCCTTTGCAGGCCCTCTGGACCCTTCTTACCCAACGTGCAGGCAGGTCAGCACCTGAACTGAGGAACAGGACACGCAGTGGGAAGTGGCTGCTGCGAGAGTGACGTCCGAGGGAACGGGATGCAGGGGAGGCTGTCGGGTCAGAGGGTGTTAAAAGTGTGAGTGCTTGTGTGCGTAGAACAGAGTAGCAGCGGTGGTCCAACGCAAGACGTAGGAAGCAAGAAAACTGAGGTGAGTGGGAAAGACTTGGAGGCACTGGTCCAGACCATACTCTACCTGTATTGCCTTGCCACAGCCTCACTCAGGGAAAAGGGCTAAAGGGCTTCCCTCCCTTGCTTGTGGTTATGGAAAGTGTGCATTTATCAAATTATATGTTTGATGTTATGTATGTGGTTCTGGGGATAAACAAGCTTCCCCCCAGTGAACTTCACTGGGTCCCATGCAGAGCAAAAGAACATTATCTTCTCAATGGGTTTAGTGATTTGCTTGTAGTTTAACTAAGCACGAGGAAAACTGCTGGCTGACTACTGTCCAGATAGCTATCAACAGCCTTTAACCATTTCCAAAGAGGTGAAGGCTGCCAATTATGTATTAAAAGCATTAAAATTACCTCTGAAGCACTATTATATCTCAGTAGTCTCTCGGAGGAGGAAGAGAATGTGACTGGACCCTGTGGGTCTGAAAATAGTCTGTTCTGCCAATGGAGAAGGGGAAATGCAAGAGGACTCAGTCACAGACCACGTGGATTAGGTACGAGGCTGGTTCCTGGTGTGGTCAGATGGCTAGAAGAAGAAAAATAGATACCTTTCAGATTTCTTCTGAGTGGAGGCAGATGAAGCATGCTTTTCTTTAGTTATGGCACTTACAAGACTTGTGTCTATGTTGCCTTAGATCTTGCAAATAAATCCTCTGTTTTTTCTAACTGGATGGAGTTGGGAGTGATTTGAAATTGGTACCTTGAGAGCCCACTGCCCCCAGGAGGTGGCAAGCCTTTTCTCTGGGAAACTGGACCACGATGCAGAGCACCATACTTGAACAACTTATGTGGGGGTCTCTATGTGATCTGTCTGAGCCAGTCTGGGAGCAGATAGTGCAGAGATCTGAGTGATCAAAAGAAATCTAAAAGTGACCAAGATGAGTCAGGAAAGCTATCTGTCATGTTGAGGGAGAGAGGAGCATTCCCTGAATGGCAGAGTCTCCAGGGGTTTATGATAGGCCCAACAGGTACCTGCAGCATGTATCTGCTTTCCTCTATTGTTGGAGACATCCAAAGCTAGAGAAGGTGCCTAACCTCTTGTAGCTGTCTTTCCTTGTTCAGAAGCTCTGCTACAAAGGATGACAGCAGTGGAAAATGAGACTCCTGCCCTCAGGTCCTGCATTTTTTGTCTTGAGATATTTTGCCCATCACAGAAGCTGACAAGGACAAGCCTGTCACCACTGAGCAGAGCACAGCCAGAGCAGGGCGGCTCCACAGAGCAAGGGGAGCCAGGAGCTGAGGGGGACAGCAAGGCACGCAGGGCTCCCCGACAGGACATGGTGTCACAGACCTTGAGCAAGACAGCCAGAGCAGGGCTTGTGACGATAACCATGGGGAGCTGTAGTCCAGTGGTTGCCAGACAGGTCCATAGGGATGAGGCAGGTCCGAGGTCAAGACAGAAGAGCAAGTCAGCAAGGTATGATTCCTGGCAGAGGTATGGAATAGAATAGAATAGAATAGAA
>NW_010105601.1:28030-36554 GCF_000699245.1 Pterocles gutturalis | reverse complement strand
GGTGGTGGTCCTGACACCAAGACATAGCCCCAAAGTCAGCAGGGTGTTTTCAGACAGCGGCTACAAACGTTAACCATATTATACGACTTTTCTGATGTAGTACACTCCTGCTAATGTCCAAGTTCAGCATCATACAACATAACAGAGAAGGGATCTTCTAGAAAGACAGTGTAGAGCATACTAAACATACTAAAAACTGAAGAGTCCCCAGAGTACCTCAACGGAGAATGCTCTTACAGTGGGGATATTTTACAGGAGGCCCATTTGGATTTACTTTCATTATTTAATATGCTTATCTGTGATCCAGTATAAAAAATCTACACCCATTCCTTGCAAAGTCTGCAGATGACACAAAAATCATGGAGTGGTAAATAATGAGGAAAACAGATCTGTTCTGTAAGCAATCTGGTTTGTATGGTAACCTGAGCTCACTAGAAATAAAACCCAACATATTTTATTGTACAGTTAAGCATAATTCTGAGTATCCCAGATAGTTCGTATACTGAGGATGTGGGCTATATTTTAGAAACAGAGGCTTAGAAAAGGATTTAGAGGTCATGGCTGATAACCAGCTGAGCTGTGCAAGAGTTCCCCACGCAATGCACTGACGAAGAAAGAAAACGTGATCTTGGTATGTGCAAGCAGGGGACTACAGAATACAAGGATGGAAAGGCAGGTGCTCACTGTTCCTTGGAACATTAATAGTAGAAGGAGAACAGGTCCAGCTCTGATATCCATATTTTTAAAAATACTATTGACAAACTGGAAAGAGTTCAAGAAAGAATGACAAATATACTTGCAATTGGCAAAAGCTGCTAGTGAGATACTAAAAAAAAATAATATCTCCATTCATTTAATTTATCCAATAGGAGAATAAATGGTGGTTTGTCTGCGGTTCATAACAGAGCTGGCTGGGTATTCTGTCTC
Organism: Pterocles gutturalis; assembly: GCF_000699245.1. Lineage (NCBI taxonomy): Eukaryota > Metazoa > Chordata > Aves > Pterocliformes > Pteroclidae > Pterocles > Pterocles gutturalis. The sequence continues at coordinate 35,627 of NW_010105601.1, read as the reverse complement.
AACAATAGAAAATGAAATTTCCACACAAATTTCTATGAAGAAAAATAATGTGAATTTTCCTTCAGGACAAGCAAAATGAAATAGTTCACTGTAAGCCACTCCACCTCAACTTGTTCTGTTCAAGGAAACTTTAAACTTCACCTTCCTGTGAACACATTTGTCTGTGGTGTATGTACCTGTTTTCTCCTACAGGCCAGCCACAGGGTAATTTGTCACTTAATTCAGAGTTGCATATAACATTACAGGAGCTGTAGTCCAGCCAAGAAGCCTCTGTCTAAGTTGAATAAGGATATCATTTGTTCAGGCTATGACTTGCAGGAGCAATGCAGCATTATGGGAAAATATTTGTTTTTAATATTGAACTGACACAAAAGAAAGCCCTGGTCAATCAATACAGTAAATTCAAACAACAAGGGTCCAGCCTTAAAGAAAATTTCAATTTTGTTTAGATTTGTTTGTTTGTATGTTTCCATTCTGGGTTTTCTTTAGGTTAAAAAGGCAGAGTTTTGCCATAATTTGGAGTGAAAAGAAATGTTGACAAGTCATATCTGCCCACTGTGAAAATTCAAAATTTTGTTTGGTCTTAGCTTGCAAGTAGCTGTATTATATTTCTGATACCAGGGGGATCTCTGAATTAGCAGAGACATGACATCCAGTAGGTGGAATCCGACACTAGATTAATCCAAACTAGATAAATGCCAAGATTTTAACAAGGGAGGGAATTAAACACTGCAACAATTTATCTAGGAATGGGATAGAATTTCTACCATGTGTGGTATTTAAAGAGGGGCTATCTCCCTATGTGTTCTAACTGGTGATTCAATCCCACAGGCTGTGTTGTAATAGATAAGAGCAAAAATCCCTCCAGCCGTAACATATAAAAATCCAGGAAGCATCATTGCAGTGAGAGAAACTGCTAGAAACCCTCTGTCTTCAGGGTCAGAGAATAGGGATGGTCACATTGTACCACTGAATACCTTCCCTTGTTCATCCATAATACAACTTCGGTGTAATTAAACATTTCATAGAAATACCCTATAATTGCTCTGTCATTGGAGGCTTGACTTAAATCTAGCCATCGTAACTGGTGCTCTCTGCTTCATGCTCAAGAAACCTTTTCCTTGCTTTCTTACCTTTCTGGTGCTCAGTTCCCAAAAAAACAAAAAACCTTGCAAATGGCCTATTCTGGTTCCCAGACTGAAGGAAGACATTTAAAGCCTAATGAGAACATTCTTAAATTATAAGTTTAATTAGTATAAAAGTATTAAATGAGAATGCTGTACAGCAACTTAGTGAAAAATAGAAGTGAAAGTAAGGCTGGCACCATTACTCACCTCCAACAATGTCACTCTACAAGCTGACTCCTGGTTTCTGGGGGATGTTGACACAACAGGCAGAGATGAAAGCCAGCAATAAAAAAGAGTGGGATGTTCTAAGCTCAAGTTAATCCATCCAAAGAACAGGAAAACCTGTTTCAGTAACAGAATAGGCCTTCTTAAAGTCAATAATAGCAGACTTCATCGACTGACTTCACAAAGGAAGTGTGACTTTTCCTTTTTCTTTGCTATGGCTCAATAGCTTTGTTTTAGCCTGCGAGTCAGTTTGTTTACAAGAAAAACCTCTTGTGCAAAGGGTATCTTTTCTTGTGCAACATACTCCGATATGTCAACTGAAACGACTCTGCACTTGCTGTGCCACCAGGCAGCCTTTCATGTGACGGAGCTCTGTGTGCAGTGATACAGCAGGGGCTAGTTAAGGTTTCCAAAACATACAGCATTTGAGCAGGGACCAGCCTCACTGTAGGTTTTCCCTCTGCTATTGCCAAATGACAAAACATTAAAAGCTTAACAGCACACAACACTGTTGTGTTGATGATGTTGTTGTTGTGTTGTGTTGTTGTGTTGTTGATGGCAAGAAGACATCAGAAAACACGGTTCTGTAAATCTTTCCCTGCACATATAAAAACAGGTCTCAGTTTTCCCTGTCCCCTCCATACACACAAATACACATGCATCTCGTAATCTCCTGGGAAGCCCAAACAAATTGCATTACATTTGAAGCACTACCTCACAAAACAAGGCCCTGAACATCTTATTATTCAAATACCTGAGCAATGTGCATTATGAATTCTCAAAACTAATTTCTCCCTTTTTGAAGCGTGGTAGGAAAATAACAGGATCTCACTTTAAAGATGTGGAAACAAAGGGAAAAAAAAGAAGAGGCTGATGTCACCAGGGTTTTGGAGGCAGAGCTTGTGTGAGATGCAGCTAGAGGAGAGGGCTCACGTATCTGGGAAAAACTTTCCCAAACGTCCATGGGAGCTCTTCACCCACAGCTGAGGAAACAATGAAAACTCAAAATTTCCCAGGTCTGGTCTCACTCTGTGCTCTGCTCAGGCTGCTCTAAAATTAGACCTGTTTTACAGACTTGGCTTCAGCTGCTGCAGGAAGCACAGGCAGCACATGTCAGTCTTGAGAGTTTGTTATTAATAATAAGAGGGAGGCAGTCCCAGGCCAGGGGCAGCTCCGCGCCCCAGCAATGTGCAGTGGTCAGTCCCTGCATGAACAGGCTCGCCATCTGCAACCATGGAACAGAGCAAGGGTGGAGCAGCACAAATATTGCTATTATTAGCCCTCACGGGGGATTTTCTTTTCATACAAACTGTCTGTTTGGTAAATCTGAAAAGGCCAGCAGAAACATATCACTGTCAATGATGCTCTTGTTGGAAAGACTTCTTCAGGCCCACCATGATGTTTCTAGGAGGAAAAGCCCTTCCTGGAGAAACCACAAGCTGCCCTGGGTCCCCCAGGAAGGTGGAAGATGAGACCCATTTTCCTACATGACCTGACCCCCAGTTTAGCTTCAGGCAGAGTTTTGGTTACTGCAAGCAGTGCTCAACAGAGCTTGCAGTCCTAACAAGCCAAAAGAAAGACATTTGGATATGAAGCTTTGGGTCATCCCCAGCTCATGCTCCTGCCCCAGGGTGGACACTGACGAGACGCACGGAAAGGCTGTATGGGCCTCATTCCCAGTACTGCCTGTGCTGCCAGGACATCCCCTACACTGCCCAGAGCCTAGACACACCCCAGGGGTATGCAAGGAAGGAAGGGGCAGGCACATATCAATGCTGTAGGGTGCCCTCTCCTGCTCTCACATCTCCTGAGATTTGGCCTCCTCATCCACCATTAGCATTTCCTCCTGATGCTGGATTCATAACGGGTAGCTCTGGTAGGAAGGGAGAACTGGAAAGATCCCCACCCCTTTGCTGCTGGAGGAAAACGGCAGCACATTTTGCACCACACTATATGTGGGAGCTCCATGAAGCACGACATTTCTCTGAGGTACAGCCCCTCTTACACGCTTTCTCCCTGGGTAAAGGTGGCTCCACACTGCTTTTAATGAGGGACTGCAGTAACAAAAACATATAGCACTTCCCCACAAAACAGACTGTCATCACAGTAAGAAATTAAGAAATTAACTTTTTCTGCAGTGCTATTATTAACACGTAACGTTGATGGTCCCGAGTGTGAAAATGGGAACTTTACTGAGGCTTGGAAATGAAGGACTGGCTTAGCCTCTGGTCCTCAGAAGGAGCATGCAGAATCCCCCAGTTCCCAGCCCCTTGCTTTAGAAACTGTTAACCCAGAGCCCAGGCACAGAACATCAAAACAATCCCTCCAAGCATTCAATAAACAATGACAGTCCCCAAAATAGCTTTCTAGTTTTCTTATAATGTACTTCTATGCATCAACTTATATGACCTTGAACTGGTATCATTTCTCACTTGGGAATTTTCCGTAGCATTTGTTGCTGCAGCTCTTGAAGTATGAAGAATGAAGTGCTGGATTCTTACACTCCTTTGTTTCTTCCTTTCATTTATTTTGAGTTTGATGGGGAAAACATATGACTGGATATGCCATTATGGGAAGACGATCTGATAATCACTAGTTGATAAGACAGTGAATCCAAAAACTCTATCTGTAGCCAGTTCATTCTCCTCTTGTAACATCATGAGACTGGAGGGGTTGGGGGTAAAGACACTGCTTTTTTTTTTTTCCTTTCCAGAAATGTTACAGCCTATGTCCACTATGTTCAAGACCTTTGAAACAGAGATTTTGGAGCATGTCATGTTCCTTTTTTGATTATTTACAATCACTACCCAAAAACTCTTTTCAAAGACCCACACAGTAGGTCGTTTCTGTGGATTTGAAGAGTTCATTCTGATGGTCCTTATGGGTCTTAAACAGATGCCAGTTTTCACAAAGCAGTTGTACATCTTCCTGGGATGCAAAGCAGGGATCCCAAAAGCCCCTCTATGATTTCTCCTGTGGCAAAGGCAAGGTCAGCTATCAGCCACATCCTCTTTGTGCGAGGGGACCCTGCTTCTTGGCAGAGGAGATGTTCTGTGGGCACTGAGTCATGGGAGCAAATATCCATGGAGGAGGTACAAGAGCTGGTCTTCCCATGCACTTCCTTACTGTTATCTCTTTCAAGGCCTTCTGTTGCTCTCCTTTCTTGCTTTTCCCTGGTGGGATCACCCTAGCTATCAGCTAGTTCAGCTAAGGACCAGAGAGGACAAAGGGCCTAAGACAACCACTCTCATATGCTGGCAGAGGACAGAAAAAAACCCATCAAGAGATGGACTGCCTGAGCACTGGAGGGGCAAAGAGACAAAGCTCTGCCAGACCAGCCTCATCTGCCTCCTAACTGGGCTTTCAGCATTCAGCAGTGGTGTACCGGGGAGGACAGCCACGGGCTGCATGACGGCTCCCTGATGAAAGCACCTGCAACTTCCATGAAAGCCGACACTTGCTGCCTGCAGTGTCCATGGGACTCCAGATCCCAAGGCTCTGGTTTACTGCAGGAGCTGTGAAGGATGGCCTTGGGCTTCACAGCAAGAAAAAAATACAAGGGATCAAGTGTACAGAGGCACCTCATAAAGTATACCTTCAAACCACATGTGGATTTACAGGAGGGAGGTGAGTGGCCCTCGGGGGGCTTTCACTTGCCTATTAGCACAGGCCAGCACGGGGTGCATGCCCAGACCTCAGGATGCAACAGGCTTTGCAACCCTGTGTCTTCTTTCAAGTGCAGACAGGCGGCCATGCACGCGCCTCCGGGCTGCAGCGGAGCTGCATGGGACACAGACGCTGCACCAAGTCAGGCAATAACATCCTCCAGTATTCTTTCCACTGCGTTCCTTAACACCTCTGTCCTGCACCAGGGAGATGTGGGGAGACTTGGTTTACTGACAGCCAGGGCTGTCCACAGCCCTCTTCTCCCCCAGGTAAATGTGGGGCTGGGGAGCAGGCACATCCCTGTCAAGCAAAAAAAGCCTTAGATAAGCCTGTAAACAGGTAAAGACAGAAGGCATGGAAAGAAGAACTAAAAAATAGGACAAGAAAAGGAGAAAGAGCAGAGTGAAGAAAGGGAGCAGGGAAAAGTGCAGAGCTGGAGGAGGAAGCTCCTTGGGAGAGACAGGGCAAGGTGAGCAAAGCGGTCCCTCTGGATCATATGGATATGCACAAGAAGAAGAAATGTAAAGGAAGGAGAAAAAACAGGAGATAGGGAGAGGTAGAGAAGAAGAAGGGATCTGATTAAGGGAGAAAAAAAAAATCACAGCAAAGAAATTCAGGGCAGGGGAGGAAAACTATGTACTAGAGGAGCTGAGTAGGGGAGCAGAGCGGGAGGAAATAAGCATCCAAATGAGAGAGATAAAAGCAGAATGGTCCCAGAGGAAATGAACTGGGCACTGTGAAATAGTGTCAGACATAAATAAATCAGACAGGAACATTCAGACACTTGGAAAAATGGGAGGAAAAGTACTGTGCGTGTGATATACAATAGCAGGAAAAAAGTGGGGTGATGGCAAGGGAAAAGAGGGAAGAACAGCAGAGGGAGAAAAAGAGGGAGTGAGCCAGGTAGTCCGAGCAGCCCCAACATAATTACATGTGCACTTTGAGGTGTTTGCTCTAATGAGCAGTTAGGGCAGCAAAGAAAGTACAGAGTAATGCAGTCATATCATTTATATGGGCAAGTGGGGATTTTGCAAACCGGAAGATATATGCTCACAATAATTGTGGGTGAAAGTTGGGAGGCCAATAATTACAGCAGTAAATCATAATCCTTTTAATATATTATCAGTTTGATACCCAAGCAATAAATGCATGCGCATATGGTTTTTGTGCTTAAGAAGCGGCAGGAAACTTGACTGCTAAAACAAAGGGAAGGGAGAAGCTCAGTTCTCTCCCTTTTTTTGAGTGAGAGAGTGTAAAGAAATCCACTCCCTCTCTCCCCCTCTCTGTGATGGCCATTATTACTAGAGCTGGCTGGAAGTTTCACAGTGCAGTTTTTTTCTAATGGGAATGTACTTACTAGAAAACTGAAATTTTCCACAGGAAGATTTTGATATTTCTATAGAGAAAAATCCTATGAGAAAAATTTGAACCAAGTGTTTCATTTTGGGTGACTTCAACTCAAGCCAGAATTTTTTAAAAATCAATATGAAATTTTTTATTACTATTACTATTAGTAATGTAATAAATAGACATTTTCAGGTGGGAGCAAAACATCTTTGAAATTTAGCAAACCAGTTTACTCTAAATTTTATTACAGTCATTGTATCTGTAGCTTTGTAGCAGGAAACACACCTGTGTGTGTGCGTGTGTGTGCGTGTGTGTTTCCACATATGCAAACAAACAAGTGAATAAAATTGGGGGAAATAAAGAGAATAAACAAACATTCAGAGTTTATCCTAATTTAGAGTTGATGCAAATGAAAGCCATTGTGTAAGCATTCTACCAGGCCATCTGGGTATTTCTTTTTTTTCTGAAGGGATTTGGTGATCCTCTGGCAGGGAGGGAGAAGGGAAGGTTGTTAAGCAGTAATATAGAGGATGTCTTTAATAAGAAACACCGATCTATGTTCTGAAATGGTGAAGGGTAGGAAATCTACCATAACCTTTAGTAAGCAGTTCCAGTGATTAATTGTCTTCTTGTTTAAAAATAAACCACTTTCTTCTTGTCTGAGATTGCCCAGTTTCATCTTCCGGCGGTTGGACCTTATCACATCCTTTGTCTGCCAGAGCAAAAGAGCGAGCTGTGATCAAATTTCTGTTCCCCATGTACGTATTTATAGATTGTGATCAAGCCACCTCTTAATCTCCTCTTTCTTAGATAAACAGAGCGAGCTTCTCGGGTCTATCACAATAAGACGTGTTTTCCAGACCTTTCATCATTCCCGTGGCTTTTCTCTCTGAACCCTCTCCAATTCGTCCAGCATCCTTCTTCCACTGTGGAAATCAGCACTAAGAACAACATCCCACAGTGGTGCCAAAGGCAGATGTAGCCTCCCGCTTCCTATTTAGCAGTCTCAGTATCAGCTCTTTAGAGGACAGCCTCCGCTGGCAGCTCCTGCTCGACTCACAGGCAAACCCCTCAGTCCAGCTTTCTTGGTGGATTCAGTGGCTGCATCCACCAAACACTTGCACTTGGTGCAGTAGGGAGGTTTAGAGGTGAGTTGTGGCGTCCTGCCCCCAACCACATTTACCGAACATGGGTGCAAGTCACCCACTCAGATTTGACTTGTGGAAACTGGA
>NW_010105601.1:0-27999 GCF_000699245.1 Pterocles gutturalis | reverse complement strand
AAAGCAGTCAGGAAGCTGCTCCCCAGTGTGCACCATGCGCGTTCGAGCCGCTGCCACAGGCGTGTGGCTCTGAACTAGCAACTGCTGGTCAGTCTGGGGGGAACCAACTAAATCTGATTTGACATCAAACACTGTGCCACATGTAGACACCCCAGTGTGAGCTGCTTTAATCTGCTGCTCTGCTGCTATTCAGCCAAATCATCTACTAATGTAGATGTGGATAGTGATTCCCGGAATTTAGCAGGATTTCACTGCTAAAAAAACTACTTTTGTTTGAATCCAGCCTCTCAAGTAATCCATTACAATCTATTCTTGTCTGTATTTATCACTCTGATGACTTTTTTTCTCCTGCATTACTTTTTAGGAATAATTATATGTAGTCTCCAAGACAAAGCTAGCTCTTGAATAGCAGAAGGCTGGCTATCACTTGTTTGAGGACTCCGTTCAAAACACCAAGTAGATGATAAATTTCCACCAGCAGTTGCATTTTCAGACCAGTCAGTGTGCCAGCATTTAAACCACTTTCAGTGTAGCACACTGATTTCATAGCTGTATAGTTAAGATTTATAATTAAGGAAACATTTGTTTTCTTAATCAAATATTCATCATCTGCCGAGCTAAATGCCATGCAGAATTCAAAGTACCTTACATCAAATACTACTAACTGTGTTGACCATAATGATAATATTTTTAAAAAAAATATATCAAGTTAGTTGCATAAACATTTATTAAAAGTTTTTTACTATCATAATCTCTTTTGCAGAGTTACTAGCAGAGTCCGATATCAACTTGAATTTCTCTGAGACCAGAGAAAGTCAAATGGAAGTGTACATGAACAGTGTTCTCATCCTGTATGTGCCTTCTAAATAAGACTGTATCTTTCCAGTCCTCTCAAACTTTTCTAGTGTTCAATGTCTTCTGGAAAACCATTATTTATAGTCAAAGGAGTTTCTTGACTTGATCTTTTCAAACTTGTGGACAGAAGTTGTTCAAGCCTCCCATTTAACATACCTACTTTAGTAGCTGCTGTTTAAACATTTTCTTGAATTATTGTTGTAATGGAAAATACATCATCACTATTGCAGGATTATATATTTTCAGCTGTTTTTTTCCAACCAACACAGAAAGCTATTCTTGTCTCTTCTGTGTTAGTATAAATAATTCCACCGTTCCTATCCATCGAAAGAAACATCACTGATAGATTTTTTTCCTTAACATGCATGAAAAACTTCTTGTTATTAACTTGTATGATCTTTAACTGTGTTGGGCAAATACCTCTACTTACATTTCTCTTGCTTCTCTTATAGATTCATCACCATTCCTATCTTCTGATTTAGATTAATTTTAGTTGCATCACTCTTTCTTCCAATTGTTACATTTGGTTTTTTGTATAATAGAACAGCTTTCACTTAAGCGATGTTGTTTCATTTTATAACAAGTATGGCTTTTAGTAAAATGTTTTCAAACAGTTTGCAATTATCACTCACATTTTTCTGTTTAAAATCTCCCAGTAGATTGGGCTTATAATTGATTTCAGCTTTACAAAACTGGTCTTTGTGAAGAACCAAGAATGTATATTACTCTTTTTGAACACAAATATAATCAGGACATGATCTTTTGTACATAAGCAGACATTTGGTTCAGTTCTGTAATCAATTTCTCTCTACCTGACATAATTAGATCATGTTTTTGCTGAACTTCAGTGCATTTGAAATGCTAACAGAATAAAAAAAGCTCTGCTCAGTGGCTAGGGGAGGAAGGACTCAATGCTCTGTTCCACGTTTGGCAGAGAGGGAGTTTGGACCCTTGTGGTTCTGGTTGAGCATCCTAAACCCATGAATAATGACCCTTTGAACCCACTGTCCTAATAAATCTAGCCTTTGTTTCCTAATTTTATTCTGCCTTAAAAAATAAAGTTTTTGACACTCCTAGACTGTAGTTAATTTTTGTGGTTAAAGTTGCATATTGATTTTCTTATCATTCACACCTAACTTGAGAAAAATATTCAGACAACCTCAAAAAGATATTTTAGTTAAGTCACAAAGCAAAAAAAAAAAAAAAATCCACTGTTCGTATTTGTCTAATTGTTACCAACCACTTAATAATATTCTACTTGTGCAAATTATCTCACACAACTTTGGTACTGTTGCATGAAACATACACCCAGTTACCCAACACTGATGGGTCAGGAATGGCTGAACTTGTTGGCTTTGTGTCCTTGGACAGCTTTGTTCTTTACTTTCTAAGGAGTCTGATTTTCTACTAAGCAAAAGTATATTGTTCCCCTTTTTATACTTCTTCTTCATTATGACTTTAATATCCTCCTCACTATTCAAGCCAACCCCTCCATTAAGAAATTGTTTCTGTTTCCAGTGAGTAAAATATATCCAAACCTGACATGCTTCTCTTCTTAAAGAAGGCAGATGAACATGCTCAAAACCATCCTTCTGCAGCACCCACCTACATTTTGCTTCCCCACCACTCTCTTCAGATTGTCTCCCTCTGCTTTAGGGACCAAAATTAATGTCCTAGGAGGCCACCTAACAAATTCAGGGCTCTGGTCACAGTGCCTTTCCTCTGAATCCAGGGTAATGAAGCTTAACAGTACCAGTGGTTCAAGACCTCCTCAGTTTCTCTGAGTCCTTGAAGGCCTGTACTTGCCTCTGTCATCTGGTGCCATCGTCTGTTGAACACTCAGCACACCATTTGTACAGAGACTCTCTTTCATACATGGTCCTCTTCCTTCGACTGAGCTACATTAACTCTTGACAGTGGGTCTCAGAGATTTTATTACACAGCCTGCCTAAATGGCCACAGTTCTTACTTTCACATGGATAACTTGCACTCATCATCTGTGTTTTTGTAATTTCTGGCTTAGCCCTGCAGCACATCCTTCACATGGGGCTACATTGCAATTTAATTGGAAGCAGGCTGTGACGCAGAAGGCAATCACACACCTGGTATGTGCATCTCTGCTCTGGGACCCAGGTCAGCTACTTTTGAGTGGCCTGATTTGAATATGATGATTTGGGCCTAGGAAGCCCAGAGCCTCCAGGGAGGATCCTTCCTAAGACAAATACTCAGTGATGCATCTCTGAGAGATGCAGGCATTAGAAGCACTGATGACTGGATTATGTTCCCTTCAATATAACAGAGAAGGTATAGACAGCAAGATACTCCCAAAAAGCTTCCTAGGTTTTATAAATCCCTTTCTGCAGTCTCACACCATTTGTATTTATTGACTTTCAGGACATACTACAAGACTCATGTGTTGGAGCAGCTCTTTGAGGAGCTTTAAGAGGACTGGTTGATGAATGCGGCTCCAGTGTTTATTTACTTCAGTTTGGTAGAAGCAGTGAGTCAATTATATTGCATTTTGGTTTTGCAGTTGTAAACTGACAGAGTGCTTAGAGCCTATGTAGGAACATATTTATTTTAAATATCTGAAAAAATTGAATAAATAAAATGATGCAGTTGGTGTAAGATTTATGATGTTCTGAATTTTCCATGATTTTAAGTGGTTGGGTTTGTACATGACGTGTTAGTCAAGTATGCAGTCCATTACCAGCCTTGTCTGACTTTCGAAACAAAAGGTCTTTTGTTGTGGTGAATCATAGAGAAAGCTTTGCAGGTCCTATTTTTATGATGACACTTACAAGCAAGAATCCCCACAAAGTCCCATCACCTTTCCTGAACAGGAAGGGTTAGGATTTGTATGGCAGATACACTGCTATCTGTCAGTCCCAGAAAGCGCAACAGTGAAAAAAATAATTGCTGAATAACTTTTTAATTTTTGCCATAATTTTCCACATAAGGTATCCAATGTATCTGCATCATTCAGCAATGAACAGACAAAACCCTAAAGTCGCTCAACACCATTCACCCAGTTACGTGCCCCATTAATTTTTTCGATCAGATTAATTAGCAACAAACTGATTGCCTCCCAGGCCAAGCTCAGAACTGACAACTCTCTTTGTCATGGTAATGTTAAGAGCAGATTTATGAAAAATACTTTTATTTAATAAAATAAACTGAATGGGTACTAGAAAACATCATTTATGGATGTTGTACAACCCCATGAATGTTAACATTTTCAAAGCAGATGATACTCACTTTAGCCAACTTCTCACTTAAGTATCCCAATAAAATATAACCTGAAGTCACTGTGAGCTTTTCCACTGGCTTCAGTGGTCACTGGAGTAGCCTGTAAAGAGATTTCAAGGCTCAACAGATGAGCTTTTAGAGGCTTTCCTGACTGTTAGGACAAGGTTTCCTTAAATAAATTTTGATGTCAGGTAGGCTCCCTAACACATTATGAACAGGGCCATGAAATGTTTGGCTGATCACAAATCCTTCCACACCAAACAGAAACCTTCTAATACACTGGAAAGCCACAGCTAGGTCTAGGAAATTCTTATGTAAAGCAATTTAAGGTAAATATGGAAATCAATAGATTAGAAAATAAATGTGTTGGGTGAGTTAATAACCAAGGTAATCCAGGCCTCCTTACCCATGTGCCACCATACGTTCTATGTCCTGCCTTAAGCTTATCCTAATGTGTTTTCCTTAAGGCTCTTTTCCACTTCCTTAGTTCATGAAATAAAGTAACATTAGCTTGTCTCAGTGTTAACAGATGTTGTGAGGAATTATTTTAAAGTCACTTGTATCCTGTATCTCTCCATATCTTTTAGCTCAATCGCAACAAATTTTAGGAGTTTTTGTCCAGGGAAAAAAAAAAAAAAAAGACATTTTCACCACACCCTCACTATCATTAAATAAACCTAGCATCAAGTTAAATCACTACAGTCAAAGTATTTTTATACATTTTAGAAGTCTTCTCACATCCCCAGTTTTCCCTTGAGCTGGCAGAGATCCAGTTTGGGACACAGCTGTAAGCTGAAGCGTACAGCTCTGATTTTGAAAATCAGACAAGGGTGAAACCTCAGGGCAGAGAGAGGCCGTTGCATTCACCAGTCCCTGCCTTATACAGACAACATAACAAATCTGAAGTTTCAGGAGCAGAGCAAGAGACCCTAGCGGATGCTGATTAATTATTATTGTTATTCACTGCTTTTCAGTGGTATCCCTGCCCAAATACAGCCTTCCTAAAAGAAAAATTGACATCAGTTCAGTGGAGAAGAGAAGAAAGAACATATAATGGGGAAGTTTTAAAAGTGCACTTCCAGTAAATTCAGGTGAGCACCCAAAATTTTGGCTATTTACCTGAAGCCAACATGGCAACAGTAACACTAAAGAGCTTCCTCGGTAGGTATGGATCCAAAGTTCAGTGAAGCCAGTGGAAAAAAATCACATGTACTTCAGCAGGCTGCTGTTTAGATCCTTGCCATTTCAGAAAGTGCAGGAAGATACTTTCTGGGAACACTTCATTTGATGTTTCTAATGCCATTTTTTTTTAAATCCCAGTCATATAAATATAAGCCATGCATCATTAAACTCTCAATTTCTCCTTTGCGAGCTCATCTACAGGGATTATGAAGTGGCCTGAGCAGCCAGTGTGTGACACCCATGCTTCAGCAGGCTGGCCCCAGAGCAAGGCACTTGTCCAGAACACAGCACCATTGCCACCAGACTGGTACCATTAGGTTTCCCTGGGGTGGAAACGAGGATAAGAAGAAGTAGGCACTAGTGTGAACACTGCTGCACCCCGGTGCTCAGGCTGCAGTTCCAGGCACTGGGGATCACACACAGGTCCCTCTGCTTTGTTGTAGCTTTTCTGTCTCAATAGTCTTAAGATAACAAAGCTGGGATTTTGTCTCAAAGACCCACAGTTTTCAGTGGTTTAGACTCCCCACAATTCCTCTGACATGAACAGCAGGACTGAAGCAGATTCATGTTAGGGCAGAATTTGGCCCACTGATGTCAGCCATTTGAGTACACATACAATATGCTGTAAAACCAAGTATTTATGAAGACTGGGACGTGAAGAGACTGGGCTGAATCATATTCTCATCATGAATGAGTGATGACACCCTTTTATCCAAACAAAAGAACTAATGTCTACTGGAAGGATAGCCTGGGGCAGTACTGCTTTAGGAGAACAAAGGCACTTGGTTTGTTGTAGCATATGCGGTAAGAGTGCCGACAGATCAAGCAAAAAACACAGCTTAGCTAAAGAAGGACATTTAGATCTGCCCTGTGGATGGGACCAGGGGTCTGGCATTTACAGATTACACATTTGTTACTGAAATAGAAACCAGTGACAAAAGTTTGATAACAATAGCAAGAGAGGGTTGAAAAAAAAAATGGAACTTGAAACACGAAGTGTGCAGTTCTCACATATGGTTACTGATGCAGAAACATGGTTCACACTTGACTTAAAGGCCCACAAGATAAGCAGGGAGGTAGTATCTGGTCTGATGGCTGAGTGGGGAAGAGGGAGGCTTTAGCACAACAAGACTTAAATTTCGTTTTACATAATGTCTTCAGCGGCACTTCAGTTGAAGAAAGATACAGCAAGAAGGAGAAGCCTTCAGGGCAGACTTTAGTTCAGAAGGAGATTACTGGAGGGGGGGGGAAGTGACTTACATATCTGTGACCACCAAGTAGTCAGGGTATTTCCTGAGAAATTCTTTCCCTCAGATGAAAGGTAGTGACCTACCTCTGCAGGCTGCATTGCTGTTCTCCCTGGTCTCTCTTGTCACTCCGCTTCAGCTCCAGCAGCCAGATCGCGGTATCACGTCACTCTGGGGATATATTAGTGGCCACCTCCACACCCACATGGGAATGCCACCATCTCCAGGGCATGAGTCCCAACCCCAGCACCTCCCTCTACCTTGACAAGGAGAGTTTTCTGAAGATGCAGGCAAGAGCTGTGCACTTTTGGGCCAGCACAGGCCATTTCGTTTGATGGAAAATTGTGTGGTGTCCTGCAATGCTGATCAGTCTGGTAGGCTGTTGGGCTTGCAAGCTGTTCCCAGCCATTTCGTGCCCAGCCATGTGACTGCACACTTGTTCCTCATGAGCACTTGGTTGTGGGATGAGGGCCCCAAAACACACACCCCAGACATGCATCATTCGTATGATTTATAGGTGCGTTTTATACAATGTATGGGATACATATATGTAATGTAGACGTGGCCCTGCCCTCCCCAGATGACAACATCGCAGTGCAAACATCATGGCATAACTGATGCCAAAACACAAACATCATAAAACAATCATCACACTATTGGGGCCATAAACATCACAACATCAACCCAGGCCCTAACAAGCTCAATTCATTCCTTTAGGCAGTGCTCCAGGAAAAATGACCAAAAAAAAAAAAAAAAAAAGAGAGAGAAAAAAGGCAAGGGTGGGTGGGTGGCACATGCAGGTGAGGAGTGTGGGCACCTAAACATCCCCTTTCCCCTGGGTACCCAGGAGGTGTCTGCACTTTATTAAAACTGGTTCTTCTCATCCCGGATTCATGCATCTCAAATCAGGATAAACTCCTGTAACCACATTAGTCAATCCAGACAGATTTGTCCATTACTTAATGCATTACTCAGATTTCAGTAACAGAAGGTATGTGATCTAGAGTCAAGTTCTGTTATGCTTGGATGAAAATAAAAACACTAAAAAAAGCTCTTGGTAACTGCACCTGTGAGACAAGATTCACTGATTTTGGGAATTATAGCTAAATGTTTTCTAGAAAGTAATTAAAATAATATGTGACTCCATTTACATTAACAGCTTTGTTCTGATGATCATGTTGAAGGCCTAATTGACTAGCAACAAGCTATCTCTGTCAACAGAAAGCAAAGGGACTTTTTACTCATCACTGTTTCAACAACTAGGTCTGGTCCTGTGAAGTTATTCCTACAGTAGCAGGACAGCATAGAGAATCTGTGACTGTTCATTAGGAAACCAAAACAGTCAGGGGAAAAGAAACAGGTTGCCAAAGTTATAGGAAGGAAATCATGCCCACTGTGTCATGGTCAGGTTTGTTAGAGTTAAAAAAAAAAAAAAAAAAAAAACAAAAACAAAAAAAACCCTATAGCTGAGTGTTTTGATTTCATCTCAGACTAGTCTGTAAGAGTTTGTGTGGGCAAAAGCCTGCTTTGTTTTTTTGCCAAGAAACATCTCCCAAAGGTTGCAAGTGATTTGGAAACAAGAATAATGCATTTTAAAAGGTAACAAACCTCCACCACTCCTCACTCACTCTTGGTTTGACACCCAGTTGGGGCATTAGTGAATCTCTTTAGTCGTTGTCTATGGTTCTTGGTGGCATGCTTGCTGACTGATCCCTGTGGCCACTTTGGCTGGAGATATCCCTGCTGGAGGATAAGGAACTGTTTGCAGATGAGGAGGGCTCCCTGACCTCTCACACCACATCACCAGGGATGGAGCCAGATTCACGATGACAGACATTGTTTTTCCACCACTGATATCCTGGTTCCCGTCCCTTGCTTTGCACTCCCTCCTCCTCTCCAACCCATCAGGGCAGCAGTTCCAAGGTGCTCTGTGTGGGTGGACAGAACGAGATGCCTTTGGGGACTGGGGTAAGGACTTCAGGGTGCTCATGCAGAACAGGAGGAGTTTCCGAGGTTTCTCAGCACCTTGGCCCACTGGTGCAGTGCTGCTCTCCTCCAGGAGGCTGCTTGGAAAAAATTTGGTTAATCTAAATCAGAGCTAGAGGTCCTCTGTGTCCCACCAGTACTAACATGCCTGGAGACCCCTTCATACTACTACTCCTCTGAACCAACTTGGTACCTCCTCTGCTCACCCTGCTTGATCTAGTCTGCTCTGTTCTACTTGTGGGAATAGAATATTTTCCTTGCCCCAGGCTCAAGACAGCCCTTGGAGTTCGTCCACTTTATTGATGTTCAGTATGGAGTGCATCAAAGAGCACAGGGATTAAATCAGAGAAGATGATCAACACTGATAGCGAGAAGTCACTTTAAGGTCATCGTTAAGCTTATACCAAATAAACATCCACACTGTGACCCCCATGCACATCAAAAGCTAGGAGATCTGCCGGAGCTCAGCTCCACTGTTGATCGTGGCTATCATCCTCTCTGCAGCACATTTGCAGGCATCAGGCAGAGGAACTCAGCATGACTACAGCCAGTGATCCCAGCTGCTGAGCTTCTCCCGGTACTGCCCATGAGCAGGGGGCTTCACCAAACCCTGCATGCAGCCCACTGAAATTTGCTGTTGTGGTGACACATGCCACCCAGAACCAGTAAAGGGGACCCTTCGAGGCTGACTGTAAATGTCAGTGTAGACATATCAGGTGAGTGTCTGGGAGGAAAGCCAGGAGGTGAGTTTGTGGGACTTTGTATCTGCAGTCTCATCAATGTGTGTGTTGAAATCTCCAAGGATGACAAGTCAGGGTGTTTCATCACCATTGTCAACAAGGTATCAGTGAACTCCTTTATGAACCCTTTAGTCTGTAGAGGTTTGTAAATGAGCATAAAACTCTGTGTTAGCTTTGGCTCAGATTTCTATTGTCAGATGAATGAATTCAAACCTTACTCTCAGCCTCCGTTAGAGCTGCCAAATCCCACTCAGAGGAACTATCTGGGGCAGCAAACTGCTTTATCAAACCTCTGTGCCCCTGCACTTAGCTGAACTATTTGCCAAGTGCTGTGGATGATCTTGGTTTGCAGAAAAGACCACGCACATCCAGAGAGGTTCACAAACAGTACAGATGCTTTCTGACCCTGTTCATCAAGTGATATGCAGACTCCCACCCTTGGGGGATAGTATATTCACTCACCGAGGGCTATCAAACACTCCCATGGCTATAATGAAATTGCATGGGTTAGGGCTTCAGCAGCTCACCTGCAGGAACCTGGAAGCATTGGATTTTACCCCCAGTGTGCATCTGGCTGCGTGTTTCCCAACTGGTTCATTTCTTCCTTACCTTTCTCTGAAGCTTGGCCACAGCTGAAGACTCAGTGCTCACATGGGTAGCAAGGATGCCAAGATCACAGAAGTTGATGTCTCTCTCTTTTTTTTTTTTTTTTTTTTTTTTTGTGAGGTGTGCCTTTTTCACATCTCCTGAGGTAGAGAAGTCACCCCAAACATAACTTTTAAAACTCCATTGTCAGCTAGAAACCACTGTTCCCTATAGCTGTGAGAAAAGAGAAATCCTCTCAGAAGGACTCTGAACATTTGAGGACAGTTTTCTAAGACCCATTCAGCCTGTATACCCCCCTTCCCTAAGTCTGCCCAAGGATGGTTTGGGTCTTACCCAGGTGAATAGGTGGACCCCTAGATAATGAAGCCAACAGTAAGAATGTGAGTACCAGCAGCATCCACAGTATCCACAACTCCACAGGTAACCAGACAACCAGGGGCACCCCTGGCTAAATGAGCCAGACAGTGACCATGTTGCTAAGCAAAGGAAAGCATCCTTTCTGCATGCTTATAACACATGGGTTATATGTAAAAATAGTCACTAGTCAGCACCAGTGTGTCACTCACATGTGTGGGCAATATGAGGACAAGTTTATTTCCAAGTCCCCTTTCTCCTATTAGTCCCTTGCCTTTGATTTTTTGTGGGTTATCCAAGGATGAAGGTTATCTGAGGACTTATTTTCAGCAACAGATATTTTTAAAAGACTGGGGGTTATCTGAGGTTTAGCTTGAAAATAACAGTACTTTGGAGAGTTTGCAGCCCCGCCTAGTATCATTTAGTTGAAGATATGCCCACATGTACAACTAGTCAATTCACTCTGGTAATTTAACATCATTCTTGAATTCTTCACTGATGCAATGGTTTCACTTGCTAACTTTTATAAATAACACTTTCTAAAAATCTCTGTTTACCCAGGACATCCTGGCTAACAGTGTTTTGGCACAGGTTACTCATTCCTTCATCATTTCGTAGCAAGACCTCAGCAAAGTAATCCACAAAGACATGAAGCTGTCAGCCCTTACAAAACTCCATCTCAAAACACTGAATAAAATCTTCCTCATTAGCACTCGTTATCAAACCATATTAAACCTCTTCTTCACCTTCAACTCTGCCCTCCCAAAAGATTCAAGTTCACAGTCTCAGGTTTTGTCTTTGAGTCACCCAGTGGTCGCAGACCGTGAGATCTAAAAGTTCACCTAAAGCTATAGGAAGAAGGGTGGTTGACAAGCACACTCCTAACATATTAAAACTACCTACAACAGAGCAAAAACCCATCTGGGAGCAGAGGATTCCTACAGGTAGATCTCAGAGCGTGCAACAGGCTCCTCAGAAGACTAAGGGGCTTGATAAATTTAATTACCAGCAGCTCTGTAGGCAAGTATATGCTTGTTTAGCTCCTTTTTGATAATGGAAGCCCAAAGAAATATTGATGAAAGAAAACAGAAACTGGAAAAACTGTGACCCCATCTGAGAGACTGTCACCATGCTTGTTGTTCTCCACGTCCCCAAGGAAAGGAGAAGAGTGCCACACAGAACAGAGGTAGCCACCTTGTCCAACACCAGCTGGATGTGACTGGGATGCCCTGGTGATGAGACCAAGCTCTGCCCCAGGCAGGGTTTACACCAGTGTATGGTGGTACATCCCATGGGGCCCTGGGGTGAGATGGAAGGAACTTCTCCTGTGAGGCTTCAAGGCAGCTTCTGAAACCAAAGAAACAGCCACAAACCAGGACCCTGTGTCCCATAACCTCCATGTAAGCAAACATCGGCATCTTGTCCTCTCTACCGAAACCCATGTTTGCTTTTGTTTTAATTGAGCTGAAGAGAGGACACTGATGTGGCTAGAAATAGCATATTCAGAGGTCAAGAATTCAATCTGTTCTAGAGAGGCCTACTGCTGGTGCTCTTGGCAGAGCTCGCATGGGGCTGCTGTCAGTCAGTCCCCAGGAAGCACTCTCGCTCACAGAGCATGAGCGGTGCAAGTGGCCAACATTCAGGCTTGGCTGTCGAACCACAAAAAAATTTTCAAAACTTCAGTGCAGATGAACATAAATCATTTTCCTGAGGCACAAAGGGATGGGGGGGAAACTGAAAAGTGTCCTTGATTTCTATTTCACATCTCACCATTTCATTTTCAGTCACTGTAATGAAAAGTAGAGGGAACAGAAGGCCAGGCAGGTCTTATCCCTTCCTTATCCCATAGCCCAGCGGTAAAGGAATCCAGGATATAGGTAATCCAAATTAATTTATTTTTCCCTTTCTTCTGAAGGGATTTGAATCCCCACTTCCCCCATCCATTTCACAACAGTGTCTCAGAAACCTTCCTTAGGGCATTATGGTCATGACCCATCAGTCAAATCCAGCTGGTCCCCAGGACAGACCAATAGTCTCTCTCCAGGGTATGTGATGGTGAATATGCTCATTGGAGCTAACGATCAAGGTTCAGAGCCACTCAGACAGAACTGCAAACCATACCTAGCTGCCTCATACTTTCAGCACATGCTCTATTGACTTTTTGTTTGCATGAGGGTGTCAGGACACCACCACAAGTTTCAGGAGTGTCCCCTTGCACACACAGCTCTTCAAACCCATGGATTCATGATTCACTCAAGAATGACTGCAATCACATGAATGGAGTGTCTCATTTCATCTTGTTTTTTTTAAAACTTCAACTACAACTGGAGGGAGACAGTCCATCCCAAAGCCCCAGGCTTTGGTCTGGTGTTCCACATTCCTGAAATCTCATGACTGTGTTTGGTATAAGGCTGATTGAAGCCTAGAAAGACTGTGAGAAGTTAAGCCTCACTGTATCCCAGCTCCACAGGGTACTGAGCAACATCATCTAATCAGGAATAGCATTTTAGGGTCTTTGTATATGATGCTGGGGTTGAGCAAACTCTTGCATTATTCTCCAAAGGGGAGAAATAAAAGCACTTGGAAGAAAAAAGCCTAAGCAGTCTTTCTGCTTCAACATGAAAATAAAAAACAACAAAGATAGTAAAGTATGCTACTGAAGGCACCAGTATAGGAAAGGGCAACATCTGCATTTTTCTTCAGCCCACAGAGATGAGTGGAAAAGGAGACTTCAGCATGTGCTGTGAAGGAACTGTTCAGCATCAAGAGAAGGCAGAGAAATAGCCAGATTTCCCTTCAGAAAGAATGCCGTGGAGCTGAGTTCAGTGTCCGACATCCCCACCCCCTGAGCAGCAACCAGAAGCCCTTAACCTTAACGTTTGCAGAGGCACAGAAATGGCTCGCCTAAGTTGCAAAACCAGACTGGGCTCCAGGGGATTCCCTGTCCCTCTAAGCAGTTTGTGCCCATCTGTATAGTTGCTGATAGCAATCATTATCTCATCCAAGAGAAAATGAGCAGTATTTGCAAAGAAAAGGCAGAACAACAACAGGGTTTGCCAAGCCAAAGAGGACCCAACAAGTTGGTGGTTATTCTTCAATAAAGGCTTGTTTTTACTAAAAGGTGGTAAAATGTGTGTCATTGTGAAGTGCCATACATGTACATCACTTATAAGCATTTGCATCCATGTGGCATATGACCTTTGTTCCTGTGGTAATTTTGTTCAAGAGAAAAATATGTATCACTAATTCAGTATGTTTTCTTAGAGTGTAATGCTTATATTAGCATAACAGTGTCTTACAGTGTCACTACAGCTAAGCTTGTGTCAGCATTTCCATTACAACTAACCCTCTTCAGGACTGTTCGGATGAAATAGGATGTGTAAAGGACTGTTTTGGGGCAGAGCTTCAGTCTTAATTTTGAAGCATTTGTTTTTGTTAAAACAGAATATGGCCAGGCTTCTTGGCCTCACTTTTGATCAATCGTGACTTAAATCCTATTCTGGGCAATGGTGGTTTTTGTGGACGGGATTATAGCTATCTTTTCATAACCAGGAAAATAATCTTGCCAAATAACATGATTTTAGCATGAGTTTTCAGTATGCATTGCTATTCCTAAAGACCCAACTCCTGGCTTTGGTGAACTTTTGAGAAATTCTTATTTAACTTTTGTTTATTTGTTTGTTGCTGTGTTAAAAAAAAAGCCGTTTCTGAGGGAAGCCAGGTCACATGAACTTTAAAGATTCTCATACCCCAAGTCAAACATTAAAACTGCCAAAAGTACTCACTTTAATTAGTATTTTCAACTTATAACTTTTCATGGTTACAAGCTGAATATATATATTCAGCTTACATACATAATGTAAGATATAGATGTATTAATGTTCTATTTTACATATATATTCAGGCTTACATATAAAGAAATATATTTAACTAATATTTTCAGCCTTATAACCTTCAAAGATTATAGGCCCATGGCAAGATTTGTGACATTCAACAAAATAAACTGACAGTGTTAACAAGCAAAAAACTCAGAAAAACCTCTAGTCCAACCCACATAACAACTGTAATTTAATCAGGGATACTGGCTTGCAATATGATTACAAGTTACAGAAAGGACAGAAGCTACATCCGTGGCAGGCCAGGGCTTTTGCTGGGTTTGAGTACTAGGCCCATATTTAACAATGAGGCAGTCCAGTATTAGGAGTCTTTATGGACAGACAGCTCAGACAACTAGAAGTCACTGGAGGATAAAAGGGTGGTTATAATTATGTAGAGGAGTTGCAGATACATATCAGGAAATAAATTTCCACATAAATTAAACAGTTCTGACTCAATCTGTCACAACTAGAGAGCTTTTGGAATAAGAGGTTTTACATAATTTGGGGAGTATTTTTCAATGTAGAGCTCTAAAGACAAAAAGAAGGGGGACAGTAGTAAAATCCACATATAATCACTATTGATGGTGTCTGACGAGCCTAAATATTTCTCTAATGCAGGGTATCATGCTAGTGAGGACTAGATGTAGCAATATGAAGAGCTGATTTACTCTAAGAAAGCCTTCATCTGACATGAGAGAGAAATTAATGCATCTTTAATAGTATACCAAATGACAGCCTCAAATATCCTTTGAAACAGAGGAGACATCTTGGGAGATAACCATAGGTGTCATTTCTCCCCTCCTTGTGGATGTTCCTCTGGGGTAGGGGAATAACTGAATTGTTTTTCCTTAAAAGGAAAGAGAGGGGGAGAGAGACTTCTTATTGGTGGGTGAACAGGAAAAAAAAAAAAAAAAAGAAAAAAAACAGCACAAACCTTGTCTGCAATTAGCAGATCTATGGGAGTAGTCATAAAGCCTACATTATGTTCATAACACTTGTCACTGCAAAGATACACAGCCCACCTGATAGACCACAAGACGTTTGTTGTGCTCCAAATTAAAATAATGTCACGGACTAAGGAGCACATGGGCACAACCAGCCCTGAGCAAAAGCACCTGTCCCCTGCCAGGGACCTGCAAAGAGGAGAGCAAGCTGGCTCTCCTTTTCTCCAGGGGCTTTCTCCTTCTCAGACCAGGGCACCAACACAAAAGGATGGGCAAGCTCTGCTCCATCGTCTGTGGAGAAAAAGTTACTTGCTGTCTCCATACCAGAAGGGGATTCAGAGGTGTGGAGCTAGAGGTGTCAAACATGCTGCTCAGAGCCAGGTGCTGGAGATGGGAAGTGGCTGGAAATGCTCACAAACACTCGTTTGCCTCCTATTTCCTCTTCCCTCTTTGCAGCCTTGGCACATTGGTCTTTCTGGGCTGTTTGTCAGAGGTGCCTGTGAACTGAAGGAGCAACCTAAGCACCTGACTTCAGCAGTCTGGATTGCCCAGCTGGGGCAGCACAGCTCCCAAGCTATATGCCAAAAAGCGAGTCTGGATGTTGCCCTGCTCCCTTGCAAGGAAAGTGAATACATGGCTTCAAAATAAAGGGCTTGGGAAGCACAGACTGATTCTCAGCACCCAGTCATATCTGCAGCACCTTTGCAACTGTCTCCTTCCCTTTTAAAACCACCATTTCTTGTTATTTTCCCTCCTTGGTTGTTTTATGGCTGTGAATCTCCCTCTAAACTGAAAATAATGCACACTGCAGTCTTCTTGGTCTCAGTGGCTTCAACAGGCCAACCATTTTCATGCACATTAATAAAGCAAAAACGGAGACCAGGAACAGCTCTCTCTTAGTTCAGTTTGTGCTTTTAATACTTGTTCTGTGGATGCAAGCCTTACTGTAGGGGCTATTCTTTATTAGATGGAAAGAAACTCTTCCATTCTTATAATGGGTTTCATTGAAAAGCAAAGCCACTTCTCTGCATTTATTTAAGTGCAGAGCTAGAATAGAGACCAGCATGATGAATTTTAAACAGAGTTCACATCTGGTCCAGAAACCACAATCAATTTCTTGCTGTATCTGAAACATTTTCAGCATCTGTCATATAATATATTTTCACACGTTTCTAACAAGACATTTTCTTGGACATAACATAGACAGGTATATCTGTCAGTTCAATTTCATGCAAACGAAACAGAAGAATTTTTGGCATGGTTTATTATACTGTCTTTGGAGCAGTGTAACTATCATGTGAAAAGGGTATTATTTAAGGATGCCAGAAGCTCAGCAATTTCTTCCAAAACGTGGAACGACTGACTACACAGCAGATTATTTTTTTTAAATCTATACCTTCCTTTTTTCCATTTTGATAGAATCCAATGCATTTGAGAGAGAGAGGTACATACCTCGATATTACAAAACCTATCTTAGCCCATTCTGGGAACTCTCACTTTTTATGTTAAAGTGGAATCTTCCACTCATGATGGCCATTTAATCACAACTTTATTCAAAGTTTTATTAAAAATTAAATGGCAGTACAAATCATATTAAAATCCTTAAGAGCTTCACGTTTTCACCCAAACCTCTCATGGGCTTTCCCACACAGAACCACAGATGTATCAAATAGCTTGACAGCACTGCAGCCCTATAAATAGGCACGCCAACTTGCCCCCATATTGGCCCCAGTACAACCATTTACCACCTCATTTTTGGCTACATAAACTGCCTCTAAGCACTTTCTCATTTGAAAACCCTGGGGTTCCTGTAAGTGCACTGCATCAGCACACAAAATCCTGCACTCCTCACCCTTCCCCCTGGGCTCATATAAGATCATGCACAGCCATTACTTCTCTTATGAGACAGATAAAAGGCAGTCAGGGATCTGGGATGAGTATCATATCCTGGTGATGGTTCACTTGGTTTGTTTGCTGGTTTTTATCTCACTCAAATTGAGAGAAGATGAAGTTTGTCAGGGTATAGTGGGGTGCATCTACAAGCAGGGGAACCTGTGCCTTTGCTGTAAAGCACACTCAAGAAGTGGGGAATCAGATGGGCCTGCTGCATCACGGTCCCACACCATGGGATGAAGACCCCGAGATGATTAAACATCTGTTCTTATTAAATTAATATCTGCCATAATTAAGGGTGACATTTATCTCCTTGAACTGAGAAGGAGGACAAAACTTGACTGTCAGGAGCAGCTGAAACAGTGTGGTCCCTGCCTGGCAGAGAGATTTTGGTCTTTTAAAATTTGCTTAGATATTGGCTGTAAAGCTGAGCAAACTAACCTGTGGCTGCAGAAAACCTGCAGGTAAAACCAGAGGACAAGGGGAGGTGTGTAAGCATGAACTGCAAGGCTGTCTGTGCCGTGGGAAGGATCTGCATAGGAGCCATGGCTTGGTGGCACCATGCAACAGGACACCATGGGCTGGATTGTCACAGCTGAGTGACTGAACCAGGCATGGCATTTGGTGATCCCATTCCAATATTTGCTTGCTTTCTTAGCTTTGCATCAGGTGTTGTCCGTCACTGGGCAAGAGGAGAGTCCTATGGGGACAGGAGTAGGAGGCAGCACCATTCCCTGCACATCCTTCCACCCTGTGCCTCAAGGCTGCTCAGAAGCTTGTTTTCCCATGTCTAAATAGGTAGGAAACACCAGTCAAGGGGCCAAGGCAGGGTGAGGTGGGCGCCTGTTTGCTGGGCTACGGTGATGTCAGGCACCTCTGTGCTTCTCCCCCAGGAGCTCCAGAAAAGACTTGAGTCAAACACAGAGCTTGAAAAAAATGCCAATTTGATTTCTATTGCATTTTAATTTGTAATAAATGCTTTACTGACATTCTGGACAAGCCTGTGATGGTTTGAAAGTTTGTTCTTATGAAGCTGAGGTCTTTACCTATTTTAAAGACATTGTGTTCTACCAAAGCTTAGAAGCCTGATTCATACTATTGCTCTTGTTTCATTTTTCTCTGGTATTAATCCAGGTTTTCACAAGCAGATTCTCTCAAGAAATTTTATGTGGGCTTGGTTCCACAGTAAAAATAAATATATTTCCAGTGAATTTGCCACATGAAGCTTGCCAGAACCTTTGAAGACGTTTAACCATTTGACTACTAAACAGCATAGCAGGTATATGGTGCTGAGCAACTCCATGTCCCATATATGTATAATTAGAGGTATGTTTCAAATTAAAGTGCTGGTATCTTAGTGAGACATAGTTCTTCAGAGCAGCCCATAAAAGTTACAATGGCACAAGACAGCAAAGGGGTTAAAGAAGTATACCTCACACTGTGGCGTGCACTGAATTAACAAGGAAAAAAAGTAATTTCTTCATGGGATAAATTAGGTGATATCTGACATTTACTTAGAATCAAGATTTTCCAATATATATTTTTTAACTATTTTAGACTGGAAAAGGGGGCACTCTACTTCACCTGTGGCTTTGAAGGGCTCTAGGATCCCCATTTAATAGAAATGTTTTAAAATAACAGCATGTTGGCTTTTAGTACCAAGTTATTCAATAAAGTGCAGAACTGACGGGTTACAGAAAATCACCTGTGGAAAGAGCAGATTTTTATCTTTCTCAAAACACTGTGATAAGTGTTGCCAAGATTTACAACTTCCCTAGAAGCTGGAAATCCAACTTTCTCCAAAGGCACGGAGAAGTCAATGACGGCTCTGCAACGAGAAAGCCAAATCTGTGGAAGAAAACAGACTCTTGAGGAAGTGGAACACTTACATCTATTTACACATCTGCAGCCATTTGGGACAACTGACATTCAAAAAAAGAAAATTCTCACATCTTTCTCCCACTTAAGCCATAAATAGTTAAGACAAGGTCCTCACCTGTCTTAAATTTTGCTAGCGTGCTGTAAAGAGGTCACAGACAGACAGGGACTGACTTCAGAGGCAGATGGAGATAGTGGCTGCAGATGGATGGTGCGGGGTGGCAGGAGACAGCTGAAGGGGTTAGCACATCACCCAGCGCGTCCCATGGGCAAGCGTCAGGTGAGCAGGGCACCAAACATGAAATCTTGGCACACCAGTGCATTTCTAATGATCAGGCTGTGATTTAAAAGACCAAGTCTGAGCCTGCAGCATAAAGCAGATAGGCAGTGCCAGGCTGTATCGGATTAGAAGCTGCACAGTCGTGTTTCAGGTTGCAAGTATTTCAAATCAAAATTCAATGATCAATTTTCCCTTCTCTCCATCTGTGTAGTTCTGCAAAATGTTTTTACTGTCTCAGCTTTAAATATTGATGCTGAACATATGTATAGGATGACAATCCACAGGCATTTTGTACTTTAATTCTGCAGGGATAACTCAGCTGTCTCCAATACCACGCATGCTGCACTAGTTGTAGTTTAGTGTTAACAAACCTGGGACCCCTGTATTTCTTCAGCTTTTCTTCAAATCGCCATTCATACACATTACGTTTGTTTCCTGTCACTGCACGACATCTTGAAGTCATAGGAAACACATGTGTGTACCCAATTTGTCTGTGATGAGCCAAGTTTGTGAGTTAAAGACCATTTAGACACTTTTCCAAAGAAAAATATGGCCCATACAACCCCAATCTCAAACGTGACATCGTGTACCATAGCCAGAATTATGAATGAACACAAGAGGCAAAAACTCACGGTATGGCCTTCTCCAGAAAGCTCTCTAAAATTCCTTCCACTGCGGCTTCTAACCAAAAGGCAAATTAACCCCTGCATCTGAATCACTCACTCCTCAACGTCTAGTAGGTCTGCTCACTTTCTCTACAACTGCCTGGGGCTGGTTTGTTTGTCAGGCTGGAATTGGTCCTAGTGGGTACTGCCCGTCCACCTAACATCCAACAGAGGATCTCCCAAGGCTGCCTCAGGTTGTAGACCTCAAGAAGCTCAAAGGGAAGGATGGACTTCTTTTTACTGCATACAGCTCTGTCTGATTTCCCACAACTGTTCAACAAATGCTCTTCCTTCATAGAAGAGGTTTGGCTAAGTTGCCACTGAAAACATTCATGTCCGGCCGAAACACAGCGCAGAACATTTTTTTTTGCATGCTTACAGCATCAGAACTTAAACTCAAGACAAGAACTAAGCAAATAATTGCCTTTTTTCATCTCAGTGGCCAAAATTTGTTTGGGGTTGACCAAAACCAAATAATTTTCAGTGTCCCCACCCAAAACAAAGTACTTCAAAACTTCAATCTAACAAAAGGTTTATTTCAAACAAAAGGTTTAAATACAAAGCCTTTTGTTTTCCTGGGGAGTGGAGAGAGGAAAGGGAAGTACTTTATTAGTTTATAATTAAGGCTAGATCAGCCTCTAAAAATAGAAATCGCAAAACAAACAAAATGAATTTTTTTCCAATATCAAGTCAAAATGTTTTGATTGTTTTTCTCCTTTCTCTCTCAGAAAATTTTAATGACTTAAAGTGCATTTTCAGTTAAAACAACACAAAATTTCATCCAGATCAACTCTTGAACTGTTGCTTAAAAAAAAAAAAAAAAAAAGTCCTTTGCTGTGCTGATACTTAATCTGCAGCCCATAGTTGACTGGGACCAGAACCATAGTTGGGAGTAGCCTGCAAAACCGTTGCAAAACAGTGTGATTGCAAAGCAAAATAGTCATGGTTTTTCATGCAACCAGTGAGTGCCGAACTATTTGCCAGAAGACAGAGGTCAGAACTGGCTCCCTACTGTCGTCAGTTTTCAAGAGGATCATCCTCAAGGTCCTCAATTCTTCTGATGAACCTGTTTATTAAAATTACAGGTTTTGGTAAATCAGCATTGTATTGTGTATCTAAACATTGAATACTTTATATCTCTCTCCCCCTTCCCCTTACAACTGGTAAACACCAGTGGGACACAAGATGGCAGTAGGTTTTTTGTTTTTTCTTTTTTTTACTGAAGGGTGAGGTGGTTGCTAGACTGAAGGAGACTGCTCTACTGCATTAACTCAGAATTAATTGCGTGAACATACCTGGCAATTATCCAGTAACAAGCAGAGAACAGAAATACAGAGAAGGCCTGTTTCTCCTCACTTACTCTGATCTGTGCATGGGCATAGTGGTGCATGTCACCCAACGCGTCTGGCAAATCTCATAACAGTGTCAGGCAATATCTATATCCACCTCTGCTCTGCTCAGACATAGACATCCGCAGTTAGAGGAGATGAATCCCACCCATAGACACCTCCAATGGCTAATGCTAAAAAACAAATACAGAAGCATTCAGAGTGTGCTCCCCATTCCCAAACAGTTAATATATTTTATCCAATAATCACATAATGACAAAAGAGTAAGTCAACCCCACCCCCCCCCCCCAACCCCAGGTAAGAGATCTAAGAGGCTGCAGGAAGAAGCACCCTCCTCCTGTGACACAAGAGCTCTTGCATTTCTTCCTACAGCCTTATCAGGGGAGACCCCCACTCTCATGAGACCCCACCTGCATCCAGTTCCCAAGCCCTCAGCGCAGGAAAGACATGGACCTGTTAGGGCAGGTCCAAAGGAGGGCCATGAAGATGAGCAGAGGGCTGAAGCACCTCCCAAATGAGGACAGGCTGAGAGAGTTGGCATTGTTCAGCCTGGAGAAGAGAAGGCTCCAGGGAAACCTTATTGCAGCCTTCCAGTACCTAAAGGGGGCTACAGGAAAGATGGGGAGGCACTCTTGATCAGGGAGTGTAGTGATAAGATGAGGGGTAATGGTTCTAAGCTGAAAGAGGGTAGATTTAAGTTAGATATTAGGAAGAAATTTTTTACTGTGAAGGTGGTAAGTCACTGGAACAGATTGCCCAGATAAGTTGTGGATGCCCTGGAGGTGTTCAAGGCCAGGTTGGATGAGGCTTTGAGCAACTTGGTCTAGTGAAAGGTGTCCCTGCCCATGGCAGGGGGGTTGGAACTCAGAGATCTTTAAAATCCAAATTATTCTATGATTCTATGAGATGGAGGATGCTTGTTGACGGCCTCCTGCACCAACAGAGATGCAGCTGCTGTGCTGGGAGATGGAAGCTGTGTGCACAGATCCTTTCAGGTCCAGTGGAAATGAATCATACATCCTCCCAGCACACCTATGAGACCATGGTCCTCTTAACAAATAGAGAGACACATGTATTGAGTGGTGAAACAGGCATCACACCACTCAACCCTGAAAAGGTGGAAGCAGATCTGGGCAAACACAGCAGTACCATTCTGGGATGCACTGTTGAAAATCCAGTGAAGTAACAGTAATAGCAGTAGTACTTCTAATAGTAAAGAATAGGATACAAGTTTTGAGTATCCTCATCTGGGATTTGGGTACCTAAATTCTACCATATTTTCTCTTTAAGCAACTAAACACTCATCTGCTCATTTGCATCTCTGGGCCTTAGACTCCAACTCCTATTGGCAGAGAGTGGTCTGTCAGCTGATCCCAGAGGGGTGGGAATTCACACAAAAACTTCCAGACCATGACAACCCTCACCCCAGGGTGGGTCCATGCGTTATTAAGTACATTAACTGTCACAGGTTGTAGCTGTACTTTAACCACCATGAGCTGCACAGATACTTTGAGGAGAGGCAGCGATATACGTTAATGTGATACACTGACTTGCAGCTGTTGTGATGAAATTGTCTGGTCTGATTGCTTTCTGTAAAAACTGTGTAATAGAGAGTGAAAAAAACAGTTTTCCAAAGGACCTCAGTAGCCATGCACATCCCTCTGCCCCTGCATCTCTGCTGACCTCTCCAATGTGCTCTCAGACATTTCATTCCACAGTACAGCCCCACTGCACTGCACTTCCTTCATGCAAGCGGAGGAAAGAGATGAAACAGACACATATATCTGACCTGAGAAGCACCTCCCAAAAGTTATTTGTGGAATGACTAATTGAGTTTATTCTCTTCTGGGCAAATCATACCTCCCAAAGGACAATATTTTCCAGTGGGGCAGCAGCTATCAGTGAAGAGCTGTTATAACTAAAGTACAAGTCAGCAGTCTCAGTGAAGAGCCAGAAAATTGATGATCGATTTATCTTTTTTCTCCACAAACTGTCCTTTCCACATCAAACCTCTGACATGACAACAATATAAAGAAAACTTCCAGATCTATAGCAATGTGTTACAACAGAGCAAGCTGCTTTTCAGGGCTGGAAATCTGGCCCGTTTAGCAAGCACTACCACTAAAAATCTTTTTTGAAGGCCACAGAAAAGCACATGCTAGCCAGCTTACCCCAAAATGTGAAGTCAAATAAACTGTGTAAGTTCAGTATCACTAAGGCTGGTGAATAACTAGTGGAATTAAATCTCTGCCCAGAAAAATACACTGTCTATGGAGCCATGCTACAGACACTCCTGAACAGATGGGACCCAGAAAGGTCCACAACATCTAGAGATGAAAATAGCTTTAAAAAAAAAAAAAAAAAAAGATAGCAGGTCTGATTCTGATCTCACCTTTCTGTAAATCATAAGTCACTCCATTTAGGCTGGAAGTTAAGTGAAATCAATTTAGGACCCTTAATTTTTAGGGAAGGATAGTTATTTTATTCCCTCCTTTCCAATTTGAAGCAGCCCATCAAGCATCCAGCTGGCTGCAGGCTGTAAAAGAGCATTTCTCTTAATGAAATCAACCCTTCTCCCTCCTTCAAATCCCCTGCCCTCTAGTAAAACACACTAAAAACCTGTAAGAGCTATTTTTGTTGGGGTATGCCCAGTTGTCCCAGACATAATATAGACTGTCTTCCAGTCCAAGATCAACTCAAGTGGCCACTGTGAAGCTGTGAAGTCAGAGACATGCAGCATGGGAGCACTAGAAGCACCTTTTAAAACAAAAGGCAGGTCTTTCCTCTTTCCATGTCAAATCACCTGCAGCGAGTGGA
The DNA here is from genome assembly GCF_000699245.1 of Pterocles gutturalis. NCBI lineage: Eukaryota > Metazoa > Chordata > Aves > Pterocliformes > Pteroclidae > Pterocles > Pterocles gutturalis. The sequence goes on along the minus strand of NW_010105601.1, from coordinate 4,076 downwards.
GATTCAGCTAGCAAGTAGCTGCCTGGTCTGTTGTTGGCCTCCAAAGACATCCCTCTCTGAAGGGCTCTCTATTTAGGTCACATCCATTTTCAAAACAACTCAATATCTTTGTGGAAAATTTTAAAAATTACTGCAAGATATATTTCTTCCTACATCTGTCAGGGTAATGTTACACATCCTGATCTGCATGAGAGATGAGCAGGCTCACAGACATGTCTTGGTTTGTAGCCAGACACTACCAGTATTAAAACGTGCAAACTGAAATTAAAAAAAAAAAAAAAAAAAGTGCACAAAACTCCTGAGAGAATCTGTAGGATTCTTACCTTTGCTCACACTTCAGTGGTTGCAATAGCAGTAAACCCTCTCTAAGTAGGGTTAATTCTATCTTTTTAATTTAAATGAAAATGTTCTCCTTTTCCCATGTGAGCTTGTAAAGTCATGGGAACGTATTCTGCTGCCTTCCTGACATAAATCAATGGATATTTTGAAGAGACAGGCCAAAAAATGTATATATTTCTTGCCCTTCAGCTCTATTTCACCCATAAGCATTTGCCCACATCCTGGAACAGAAGAAATGTTTTCTTTCCATTGAATTTCCAACTTTCATATTTCTACAGAGCTGGCCATCACCACACAGTTGATATTAACAACTTGACCCAGAATGTGTTAGGAAGAGAAACTCTTTTATGAAATTGACAATTATAATCCATCCAACAACATCTACAAACAGAAAAAAAGTGAAATACAAGTGAACTTTTGTCTTGAGGATATTGTCTAATACAAACTCCTTTTCAGTCTGGCTCTTCTTCAAACATATCTTTATTTAATAGGTAATTGCCAATTTGTTCATCCTATTCCTGTTCAGAATACACACAAACTCATTACTTTGAATAATTTAAAATGCTACAAAACTATGAAGAACCAGACATTTCTTGGCCAACAATGTATAAACTGTGAGAGTTTATAAATTCAGGCTGATGGAATGTGCAAGTTTATGGTCCTTTGTAAATTAAAATATTGAATAGTTATGGGCAGTGTTAAAAAAGTAGGGCAGAAGCAGAAAAAATCAAATATAAATTAATTGCATGTAACACACTGTAAGATATATCTGTCATTCCTGTGGACAGGAATGGGGGCTTGTGTATGCACAGTGAACTTCAGGGCATGCTTGTTTTCCATAACTTTCATAACAAGTATAACTCTCTGCAAAAAGCAGCCTTCTCCATTGTCCTTTTTATCTTCAAATCTATCTTGAGCAGAGCTACTCAGTTTCTCAAGTGCACCCCAAAGTGTTCTATAGCTTTGATGTAGCATCTTTCTTCTGTCAGGGAACCTGTATGACCCCAGTCCCATTAGTATGAGAGCACAATCCTTACTGAAGCCACCCTTAAAGCAACCCACACAATAGGAAAGGCCACCACCACCCACACAAGGCAAAGAATGGTGTCTCAGGGGAATCATCAGCAGGATCCACCACAGTGCTTAGACAATTTTCAGCCCCTGAATCCCTCCTACTGCACAACTCTTCCATACTTTCTCACCTGATGGTCTGAAGAACCCACTCTGTGACAAAAACACTCTATCAGCTCACCCTGACGGAGCTCCTGGTCTTTGTAGATCTGTGTGGGTCCTGCTCAGTTAGAGACCCACTACTCTTGGTGTGTCAAGCAGAAGGGCTTTGCTGAAGACGACATTCAGGGAGTCTGGGATGGTGCAGAAACATTAGTCCAGACCCACTATCACCATTGTGTCCCACACATGAGACAACAGTGTTACCCTCAGCCATAACCCGCTACCATCTCATGTGTTTTCTCCTGCCCAGCTGGCTTCGCTTCTCACCTTGCACCTCCTGCAGTCTGCACACAACTGGCACCTGCTACTGCCTGGTTTTGGTCAATTCAGCTACATTGTCCACCGTCTTGGAGTCCCTCCACAGCTTCCCCAGGTCATCAAACATCCTGTCCAGACCTATATAACGCTTGCTAGCTCACTGCCAGTTTTTTATTTTCTTGACAAGTAAACCAAGCTTTGACTTCTCTTCAGTCATTTGGCCTCAGTCTTCATCCACAGTTGACAGTTGCCCATGTATATGAAGGCTCCCCATGCATATTCATGACATATCCCACCTCTCCGAAAACACCTCTGTCTGAAAACAATCTTTTTATAGGATGTCCATTCCATATGTTCTGCTTTCCTCGGGATTTCCTTATCAGAGCAAGGTAATATTTCTTTTTGACAAGACATAAATTTGTTTCAGAAGAGCAAAAATGAATTTGGGTTGAATTTGACTAATCCAGCTTCTGCTGGGAAAAAAAAGATAAAGTTTTTTTGAAGTGATGACTTTTTTCAGAACAGCATTAATTGTTTCAAATTTGACCAAAATTTAAAAACAAGCAAAAAACCCCAAAACCTGTTAAATACAGAAGTGAATGACCTCCAATCCGAAGATTACATTGTGCAACCAACCAAATGGTTTGAGCTAAGCCCAAACAGTTTTCCATTTTTCCTTTTTGCAGAAAACTGAACAATTCTTTTCCCAGGGGGGACCTGAGATTTTTACCCCTTTTTTATTTCTGACATTTCAGAAATAACATAACCTGTCTATCCTGATGGTCTGTGTCAGCACACTACAGCAAGCACAGGTGTGCTCCTATTTTCCTTCTCCCTATGTGGATCCATGAGCTGGTCACCAGGGCTAGATTCACCCCAGCTGACTTCAGAAACGTGAACCACCGCTTACCACCCTCAAGTCATCCAGGAGTAATGGTCGGTTCTGGGAGCAATTAATGGAGCCTGTTTTATATGCAAGGAGCTGAGAGTGATTTACCAGTCTGAGTGAATGGTGATAAGATGAACAAACAAGAGAAGTTAGAGATGTGCACACACCTGCAGGTGCCAATCTTATTGGCATCACAGAGATGTAGTCGGATGGGTCCTATGACTGGAGTGTTGGAGTGGAAGGATACAGGCTCTTTAGGAAGGACAGGCAGAGGAGATGAGGAGGGGTCATCACCCTCTATGTCAATGACCAGCTGGAGTACATGGAGCTCCACCTGGGGATTGATGAGCAGCTGCCTAAGAGCTTAGGGGTCAGGATTAAAGAGAGGGCAGGGACAGGTAACATCATAGTGGGGGTCTGCTACAGGCCACCTGACCAGGAAGACCAAGTGGATGAGGCCCTCTATAGACAGATAGGAGCAGCCTCACGCTCACAAGCCCTGGTCCTCATGGGGGAGTTCAGCCATCCTGATATCTCTTGGAGGGGCAACACAACAGGGCATCAGAAGGCCAGGAAGTTCCTGGAATGAGTTGATGATAACTTCCTTCACCAAGTGGTAGAGGAACAAACAAGGAGAGGTGCTATACTGGACCTTGTTCTCACCAACAAGGAGGGGCTGGTGGGGAATGTGAAGCTCAAGGGCAGCCTTGGCTGCAGTGACTGTGAAATGGTGGTGTTCAAGATCCTTAGGGCAGTGAGGAGGGCACACAGCAAACTCACTACCCTGGACTCCAGGACAGCAGACTTTGGCCTCTTCAGGGACCTGCTTGGTAGAGTCCCATGGAATAAAGCCCTGGAGGGAAGAAGGGCCCAAGAAAGCTGACTTTTTCAAGCATCACTTCCTCCAAGCCCAGAAGTGATGTATCCCAACAAAGAGGAAGGCAGGCAAAAATGTCAGGAGGCCTGCATGGATGAACAAGGAACTCCTGGACAAACTCAAACACAAAAAGGAAGCATACAGAGGGTGGAAGCAAGGACAGGTAGCCTTGGGGGTATACAGAGAAGCTGTCCAAGAAGCCAGAGATCAGGTTAGGAAAACTAAAGCCCTGACAGAATTCAATCCAGCCAGGGACGTAAAGGGCAACACAAAGAACTTCTGTAGGTACATCAGTGGTAAAAGGAAGACTAGGGAAAATGTGGGCCCTTTCCAGAAAGAAATGGGAGGCCTGGTTACCCAGGATATTGAGAAGGCTGAGGTACTCAATGACTTTTTTAACTCAGTCTTCACTGACAAGTGCCCAAACCACACCGCCCAAGTCACAGAAGGCGAAGGCAAAGGCAGGGAATGGGAGAATGA
>NW_010105600.1:0-24952 GCF_000699245.1 Pterocles gutturalis | reverse complement strand
GTTTGGATTTTTCCGTACCTTGTGTGCTGGTGTGGGGAGGGAGAGGAATTTTAGGTCCCCACCCAGAGCTTTTGTCTTCTCTCCCGCCCTGCTGGGGAACGATCTGGGGACCTGCGCGCACGGATGCGTGGAAACTGCGGTTCAGGGGAACTGCCCGACTGGAGGCGGTGAGCAGCACAGCAGCAGCTCGGGTGTCTTTGTATTTTTGCAAATCGTTCGTGCAGACAGTTTCTCTTTACGGGAACCTGAGAAGCCCTGGAGTCAGCAGTCCTTGGGGTGAAGGGACTCGAGCACCTGCTTCTTACCTCCCTAAAATGGGAACGAGAGAAATGGAAACCGATTACTTTGAGATTTGACAGTAAAAGGCAGAAGGACACATACTGACCATATGGCTTGATGCTGACTTGGTCAGCAGTAGCATGGTTGTAAGTTTGCATCACAGTGGCATTAGACGGGAAACTATATTTAATTTACTAGCTTGTTATGTGAAGAATTAACGACATAAAATAAACAAGAATTGGGACAGCCACCATTCTCTTTTGATGGTCTATGCTGCTGCTTGTATTTCTTTGGATAAAAGGATCCCAGGTAGCTTTTTTTTCAGACAAGCATAGCTAAAGAACAAACAGCAATCTACATGTAGATGTCTAAATATAAGCTGTAAACAAAGCATTTCTAAAAATTGGCCTACTCATTTAAGCATTTGAATAAAAGCACATGTTTCTCAGTGGATGCAACAGATCCACAAATTTTATCCTGACAAGTGAAAAATCAGAACTGAAGTCTTATAAGAATTTCATTGCTTTGGAGGCAGTGTAATGAGATGAACAGGTAGGGCTATGATCTGGTGATATGCTTTAAACCTCCCAGAGCAGGATCAAAACCAGTGTTGCTAGGCTGGTCTAAACTTGCTGTGCAGGTTCAAATTTTATTCAAAAGATGTTGATGGCTAACTTTAAGCTAGGAGGCTTTCTGGTGGATCAAACATTGCCTGTTCGCATTTTGTGGGACCATTCACACTTAGCTAGTTTAAACCTTTCTGCTGGTTACTTCTGTTCCTTGATCCCTGTGGTCAGGTAGCTGAGATGTGACCACTTGTGTAAGTGGTGGTGGTCACTGCAGCCAGACCTTCCTTAGCTGCTGCTCACTGCCTCAGAGATGGTTTTGCCTCTGGCTCCTGCACAGACCTCTCCTCAGGCTGTTTTCTCTTAGAACATGACTTCTGCTGTCTCTGTAACTTCTCTTGCAAATTTTTAGCATTGCTGAGCACTTTCAGAGTACCAAAGCCAGGCTCACGACTTGTGTATACATTTGTTGGGTTCTTAACTTTGTCCCTAATTGCAAAACCAGATCTGACTGGGAGTTCTGGACCTGCTGGAAATACGGGGAAAGACTGAAGGGTCACAAACTCTTGAAGCACCATGTAGGTACTTCAGCAAGGTACTGGAGAACTCTGCAGAGCCAAAGCCAAGGCTCTGAGTCATTGAATCATAAAATGGTTTGGGAGGATGACCTAGTCCACTTGCCCTGCCATCTTCCACTAGACCAGGTTGCTCAAAGCCCTGTCCAGCCTGGCTTTGAACACCTCCAGGCATGGCACATCCACAACTTCTCTGGGCAACCTGTTCCAGTGTCTAACCACCCTCATTGCAAAAAATTTCTTCCTTATAGCCAATCTAAATCTACCCTCTTTTAGTTTAAAACCATTGCCCCTTGTCTTGTTACAAGAGGCCTTGGTAAAGGACTCTCTCAATCTTTCTTATAAGCCTCTTTTAGGTATTGAAAGGCCACAATAAAGTCTCCCTGCAGCCTTCTCTTCTCCAGGCTGAATAACTCCGACTCTCTCAGCCTTTCTGCATAGCAGAGGTGTTCCAGCCCTCTGATCATTTTCAGGGCCCTCCTCTGGACCCGCTCCAAGAGGTTCATGTCTTTTCTGTGCTGGGGACCCCAGAGCTGGATGCAGTACTCCAGCTGGGGTCTCACAAGAGCAGAGTAGAGGGGTAGAATCACCTCCATCCTGTCCTGCTGGCCAGGCTTCCTTTGATGCAGCTGAGGATACAGCTGGCTTTTTGGGCTGCAAGCATATGTTGCTTGCTCATGTCCAGTTTTTCATCCACCAGTATCCCCCTGTCCTTTTCTGCAGGGCTGTTCTCAAACGATTCATCTCCCAGTCTGTACTGACATTGGGGATTGCTCCACCCCAAGTGCAGGACCATGTACTTAGCTTTGCTGAACTTCATGAGGTTCACATGAGCCTACTCCTTAAGCCTGTCAAGGTCCTTCTGGATGGCATCCCTTCCCTCTGCACCACTCAACTTGGTGTCATCTACAAACTTGCTGGGGGTGCACTCAATCCCACTATCTGTGTCATTAATGAAGGTATTAAATAGTATTGGTCCCAGTACAGACCCTTGAGGGGCACCACTTGTTTCTGTTTCCATTTGGACATCAAGCCATTGACTGACTCTTTGGATGTGGCCATCCAGCCAATTCCTTATCCAGGAGGTAAGGAATTGAGGTAACAATGTTGTGGGAGACTGCAGAGAACCTCTTTTGGACCAAAGAGTCTAGAAGAAGAACAGATGGCCTAATGGCCACTCGAGTCCAAGGAGGGGGCATCTTGCAATATTATAAAGAGCTGGAGTGAAGTTGCTAATACAGTTTTCGTGGCACTGGTGATTCTGTAGCAGAGCAATAATACCTGTTCTGCAAGTCTCTATTTTAGAGAAACCCTGAGATGAACATAAACATGATAGCTACTCTGCGTCAATGGAGGAACTCTGCAAAAAGAAAAGCATGAGCACTGACAGCCAGGACAAACTTTTTATTTGCCAGATATCCTCTGCAGGGCCCCAGGATCAAGTGGCACAAAGTTTGCAACAGCTTTCTTAAGTTGTTCTCTTTTTATATTTTCTTTTTGTTATATTTTCCCCCATTTTCAATAGCTCAGTACATTGCTAAGGGAGCTTTTATCAGAAAGCAGCTAGTTTAGTAATGAGAGTCCTTGATCATGCCTCGACTCACTGCTCTGCTTCTGCACACCCACTCCAATTTTGGTACAGCTACTGCTAACTTCATCAGCCATCTTGCACGTTGTCCACACCTTCCTCCAACCAGGGCAACCCTGAACCAAAAGTGAATATGCTGGCTCATGCTCTTGCACAACCTCCTTCCACTCCCCACTTGGCAGGGAGAGCAAGGGTATCTACTAAAAATACCTACTATGACCTGAGCTGGTGATGGCAATTCTTAAATAGCCCTAAAGAAGGGTTAGCCAACTGTCCTGTACAGTGAAAAAAATGACCACCTTTGTTTTCTCAGTGATGTCTATATACACTTCCGAAGCCAGACTTTGAAAGACATCATTGTGTACTCCAACCAAGATGACTTGTCTGCAGCTGTCTAAGAAGGGGAGCAAAAAGAGCCACTGAGTTATGAGTCAGCAAAGCAAAAGTGCTGTTTTAAGGTGGTCGGAGTACTAGAATGCTGCAATGACTCACAGTAACAGAGCAAGTGCCTTCCCTGTTGATTTGTCAGAGACATGTAGGTGCAAAGCAGAACAGGTACTAGGATCAGTGTTCCAAGGTCTGTGAAGCATCTGCATTCTCCTCAGGATTTGTATAAAGCTCTTCTGTGTGTCTAACAACTGTGTTCTGTGCTTTCCTCATCACTGCACCAGCTTTGTGCTCAGCAGTCACTAGGGCCCTGCTCCGTGAAGCAACAGGCATCTGCAAGAGGCCCTTTTGTGACCCTAACCAGGAGCAGGACTGGGATCTGGTGCATCATTGTAACTGGAAGCTGGTTACCTCCTCTTGAGCTTACTTAGCTGAAGCTCAGCTTGCAACTTGTCTATCTGAGTGTTGAATATCATCATGGATGGGAGAGTCCACAAAATAGAACACAACTGTTTGTCTGTCCTCACTGTGAATAATTTTTTTTTTCCTTCTGTCTACTTAGAATTTGCCATGTTGCAATGTGGTCAGTTTCCAGTTGTCATTTTGTTGTGCACCTCCAAAACCAGTCTGGCTCTATCTTCTCTATTCCCTCCCACTGGTTAGCTGAAGACAACAATTAGCTCATCCAGTAGTCTTCTCTTCTTCAGGCTGAACAAACCCAGCTCTGTCAGTGTCTCCTTGTTTGTCACACGCTCCAGCTCCCTATACATTTGGTGACCCTCCATTGAACTGATTGCAGTTTGTCAGTATCTTTCTTGTATCACAGTTCGCCAGACTGTGCACAGTACTCCACAGGCAGCCTCACAAGTGCCAGACAGGGGTGGGAACAGTAATTGCTTCCCTTGGTCTGCTGGCTGTGCTGTTATTAATGCAGCCCAGACTATGTTTAGCTTTCATTGCTACAAGAGCAATGGCTCACTCAAGTCCATCCTTGTTGTTCACTGGGACCTCTAGGGCTTTTCCTGCAAAGCTGCTGTTTATCCAGTCAGCTCCTGTCTGTTGTGTGGATTTATTCTACCCCAGGTGCAGGACTTCATGGTTGCCATCATTGAATTGGAAGACATGAATGTTGGCCCATTTCTCCAGCCTTTCAAAATCTCTCTGAATAGCAGCCCTGCCTTTTAGTGTATCAGTCACTCCCCTCAATTTGGTGTCATCCACCTGTGGCACCTGCTGATATTTATTTCCTTTAACAAGGAACATATATTGTTAATGGCGTGTTGAGGTTTAGCACACCTGGTGCCATCCTTAGCAGTGTGATCCAGAGTGGATCCATACTGTTACAGCTGCTCATGCTTCTCCTGCCCCATAGAACTGCCCCTGCTTCTGGGACTGCGGCTGCTCAGGTGTGACACTGAGACCGTGGTTTCCTTTTACAGATCAGAGACAAACTGCAAAGTGCAGCAGTGCAGAAGGCTGGGCTGCACAGAATATCCTCACGGTGCAGCTTCACTGGCATCCCAGAGCCCAGGAGCAGTGGATTTGACACAGTGCATGCTCATGGGTAAGACTGGCACAAGGTCAAGGTGCTATCTCTAATTTGAAGTAGCCACTTAAAATTTGGCCATGTTACAGTCTCTTGAAGTAGCTCAAGACTCTTACAGAAGGGCATCTCTCAGTATAAGCTGCTTGTTGAACCACAGTCTGAAAATGATGCCTTCTTATTAAATATGTCAAGCCTTCTTTTTCACATAAATGACTGGACTGATGGCCATATTTTATAGAATAGGAAGCTACTTGATATTGTAATTACTTCCTATTTTATTGAGATACTTTTTGGTTTTCTTAAAATATATTCATGCTTAAAAATATACGTACTTCAGATTTGTCGAGGTAAGTACTAAGGGACACCAGCTCAGTGTCACCTTTAAAGCCCTACAGCCTTCTGGAGAACTGCCCTGATACAGAAGAGTTATCTTGTAATGGATTTATTGTGGATGACTTCGTGATCTCTTTCCATGCTAATGTATTTTGATCAAGCTAAAACACAGTTCTACAAGGTACTAGAAAAATCATTTTACATCACTTAAGGGAAGGAGTGGTCAGACATCACACGTAAAATCAACAGCTGAAGAGCTGAAGAAATTCAAAGTAAAGGGGACTGTGAAATTGTATGTCAGTGTCTGCTGGATTAGTGGGAGGAGGGACTTAAGGGGCTTTCCCCTATTAGCATGTCTAGTATAGTTTATACTGTACTAAATGCAGCCACACAGCTGGGCAGCTTCCTCTCCATGTTGCATCATGTGAACTGTCTAATAAATGGAGCCTTTTAAAAACTTGTTGGAGGAATCTCAGGGCTTGAAAATTTATGTCCTAAGAATTGCGAAATAAAATAGACAAGAAGTGTGCATGTAGAACTGCATTTTCTGTTTAGGTAAAAAGCACTCTGAAAAAAAAAAAAGAATAGTTGAATCTAGCTATTTATGTTCCTATAGCGTGGATTAAATCCAATAGATACTCCCAATAAGAATAAACTCCTTCTCAGGGGGAATCTGCATTCTGATCACTGCTCCTCTCAAAAGGGATTGCCAAGCAAATGTACTGAAGAGATACCATACAAACTAGAAAATGTAAATCAAGAAAAGTGGACGCCAACTAGTTTTAATGAATAATTTCAACTTTAGAATAACAAAACCAAGAGATGTCCTGCTTAGGAATCAGAGGATAGGCCTCAGTAATTAAAAAGAAGAAGATTGATCGAGTTTATATGCAAAATACACCTCTTTGGTGGACGAGACATATTGTTTTGGAGTAATCTCAAAAGAGTGTTTGTGCAGCAAAGCCTTTAGAGACACATCAGGACACTCCAAAACCCAAATAGTTTGTGTACTAATGTAAGGATTCCAATGTAATGCAGTTCTGGATACTGGAATATGCTTACCATATGACTGCAAGAATAATGATAATTTTCTCTCTGTGATGAAAGACTGCAGTGGATCCGAACAATTTCACCATTGGTCTGACTTGGTCTAAAATATGGCATTTCATAGAATCTTGAATCTGTCAATAATTTACTCCAAAACAGACCAATCATGTAATTCCTAAGAAGGAATATTCTACAGACAAACATGAAAAAAATAAAATGTCATATACAGCCATAATATAACTGTCAGGTCTGACTCTCACATCATATCACTTGTAGGAGTGAACACGTGTCATTTGAAGAAAAGGAATCATGAACTCAATAATGCAAAATGAAGCACAGAGACAGGAAAAACACAGGATAGCAAACCCCACAGAAAGTAATACAGGAAAAAAGCACCATAGACTGAAGTTAGGTACCCAAAATGAAGATGTCATGATATAAAGGCATCACACAAAGAAATGAATTATACTGTAATGAGCATGGGGAAATATTTAAAGGCATTGGTTTTACAAAACTAAAAATTAGGGAATATACAATGAATTTAACTTTTATCTTATAAAGCTGATCATCACAAACTTCTTTCATGCATTCTGATGCTCACTCAATATAGACATCATGAACAAGTTTAGGACAAGTAATTACAATGGGGAAACTGGACGTGAAAACCAAAGATGAGCATAGGGAGGAGGTGCTATTAAAACCAAAGCCTCTGTGCTTGCATAAGGTATGAAATGAGAAATACACAAAAGATCCTACAGAAGACTTGAAAAAAAATTTGTCTGCTCCCACATCAGAACTCATTAATGCCCCAGACCTTGAACAGGGCTTGTTGTTCTCTAAATTTGACAGATCATACTACTGTAGTACTGAAAAATCAGTAGGTTAAAAAAAAAAAAAGTCAGTGTGCTGACCCAAGGATGAATAGAAGTCAGTTTACTTCTTACCTAGTAGTTAACACAAGGGAAACTGACCTCACCTTGAGAACACTATCAGAATGGGTAATGGAAGTATAAAGGGAAATTTATGTGTGTTTTGCTGCTTTTGTGAAGGTTTTGAGAAGTTTCAGTGTGACAGGCAGATACACATCACTGAAACATGTATTGATGATTCACAAAATCCAGAGTTTAGAAAACACTGCAGTTGAGAGAGGAAGCAGCAATTGTGAGAAGATATTGAAACATCATAGTGCATCATCAAGGTACATTTTGTCTGTGAAAGCATTTGGTATTAAGTAGAAAGCATAACAAATGACAGTCTGGAATCTTCTAAATGGCATTGGAGTTAATGGAGCTTCTATGAACAATGTAACATCTGTTAGCAATCTTTCTCTGGTAGTTTGATTAGAGAAGACCTTCACAGCTTGATGTTTTGAAAAAATAAATTATGATAAATGTTAAAAAAACAAAAGTGCTAAGAATAGTGTCAACAAAAGACAAAGTTGACAACTCATTTATTTTAACAGCCAAGCACTAGATCAAAGCTACCAGCGCTCTAGCAATTCATTGCAGCATTGGCTTCACTATGCATTCCTGATCCTCCATTTGCCACCATTCATTGTGTTGTGCATGGGGAACCAGAGAAGAGCTCCCTTTCTAGACAAAGCTATGTCTTGATGGGGTAATAGTTTCCTTCCTTCTCCTTTCCTTAGGGTACAGGGACCACATGGCATGGAAACCCCATTCTTCTTTTCCTTATTCAAGAGTGTACTCCAATGTTTGCAGTAATCCATGTGCACAGGGAAACCTTGAGAAACCCCAAGTGGTCCACACGACTAACAAAAACCAGTAAGGCTTAATTCTTATTTCAGTAGCTGGTTTTTGTCCTTGTCATGTGTTGTACTATTACTCCTACTTCTGGCTTCTCCACTCTGCAGTATTTTTGCCTTCCTTTTCACTATTCTTCCTCTCCTTTTTTTTTTGTTTTACTCCTTCTCCTTAAGAAAAGACAGGATGCCCCATGTCTTGTCCAAGTAATGGTGGTGCAAAAGAGTAGCCCAAAGGCAGAAGAAAACTGCTGGTCCTGTTCAGCTGTGCCAGAAGATTATCCTGGGATTGGGTTCTTTTGCTTCTGAGACAATTTTCAGTGGTTGGATGAGCAATAGAAGGGAAGTAGATAGGCTTTTAGATTTAGCAGATGGAAGAAGGAAGATGGTATAAAATAAAACTTTAAAAAGCTCTTACAGAAATTAATTGCCATTTCCAATGTTATTCATGATAGAGAAAAGCAAATGTGCACATTCACCAGAGATTGTTCAAGAGGTGATGGATGATTAACCATCTTGCTCAATTGTAAAAGCCTGACACTTAAAAAAGATGCAGAAATGAATCACAGTGCACTTTAGATTTGAAACAAGAGATTAATATTTAAAGTCAGTTGAATAGCCAAAACCACAAGTGAGGAACTGTTGAGAATGATGTGCTTAGAGCACGGCTGTTTGAAGTAAAAGCTTAGCGCTACTATATATTTGCAATATGTTACCTGACAATCACAAAATTACTCTTAATTCTAATACAATCAAAGCAAAGGCAGCAAGGGAAAAAAAATATCGGATGCATTGCTAGATAAGAGTCAGATTCAGAGAACACAGGCCATGTTACAGCTTTCTCGCAGGTGATAAGGATGGGAGGTGATGATCTGCAATCACTGGTTTGGAGATCTCAGTTTAAAGAGATGAGAAAAAGGCTGAGGAATTGTGTGGATCAAAATGTGAAGGCAGACGTTGTTAAGGTGACAATAAACAATTAAACCTAGAAGTTATTAAGTGCAGAACAATGCAAAATAATGCATCTGTTCCTGGGAAAAAAACATAAGCAGGGGTTTTCTTTTTAAATTTACATTAGTGTTCCTCATTATGTGTGACTGGAATGTGGAGGAGATTTTTACATCGAAAAGCACAAACACTGTGCTTCAGAACAATGATCTTTCTTTTGCTGTCTGCTCTTTTGCAGGTTAACGATTTTTTTTTTTTTTTTTTTTTTTGGCAAAGAACTAGGATTTCACGTTTGCAATTGCATTAGCTCCCTCTCGTGGCATTCAGAAATACACTCTACCTTACAGTTCAGTAAAATTACTGATTCAAAATTAGTTTGACAGCAGAAACAGGTTACTATTTTATGTTCATTGTTGTATTAAAAATAGGAGAAACAAATAATCCTACCTCTTAAATCCAATTCGTTTTACAGAAAATCAGCTCATAAAATGAAATTCTAGCAATCTGGGTCAAAATGGCTGGAGAAAACATAAGTTGTTTCCCTTTCCTTCACATTCTCTTAGCTGAATTCATGGATAGCATTTTGCTACTATGTGTTTGGAAAGGAGAGGAGTTACAACTATATCTTAACTATGCGACCGGCCTGTTTCACTTGGCAGGAAAAATCATTAAGTGTCTTACAGAAAGTTTTAATAGGAAAATATTAATTTTGAAATTAAGGCGCTTGGCAGCTGTTGCCACTTGCATCCTGAGAGTTCTTGCCAGAGCTGAACCAGATGTGCAGTTAATGCCTGGTTTTGTCCATTTGTTATTGATAATAAATGTAGAAAACAGAGGAAAGAAAGGATAAAGAGGAGCAGGAAATGGGGAAGCAGTTAGATCATTTCCTGTATTTATGCATGCTGGAAGAACCCACATTTTGGGCATTTTGAAAAGGGTGAGCTAACCCTTTCATTTAGAGTTGGGTAACTGCAGTTGCCCATCCTCAGTGTAGCAAGACTGGCTGAGAGGAAGAAAATTATGAAAGTTGCATCATCGGTGCATCCCAGTCCCCCATCTCTGCAGCGTAAGTCCTCATTACCAAGCATGGTGTGTTTCCCAAATGAATGAATGCTCCTGCCCCTTATTTTACTTAAAAATAACTAAGAGTTCAAGTACTATTGCCTGAAACCAGAGAGGGAGAATATTTTTTGTTCAATTTAGCTCTGTTATATGAACATTTTTGTGTTGATACACTGATTACGCTATGATTAATTATAGCAATTTAGAAACTGTGGAAAGAAGAAGACAGGAAAAAGTCAAGTTTTTCTGTAGATTAACTAGACATATTGGAAGAAATGGTGCAGGCTCTTCTGTTTAAATTGATGAGGGGGACACAATGTTTTCTGACAGCTTAAGAAAAGTAAAAAGGGAAATGCTAAAGGTATTTTTTAGAACCATTGTTTTCTAAATAACATGAAGACTAAGCTTTTTGAAAGGACTTCAGTACAAAATACCAATAATATTTTGGACTTCTGACAAAATTCATCTGAAGATATCAAATTTTTGCCCAGTCTGACCCAGGCAAAATCCTGATCCTACAAACTCTTCTGCTTAAGCAAAATAATTTAAACAAACTTATTAGAAATTTTTTAAATGAACTTATTGGGCTACTGAGTCTGAAATGACAGCTTTTCAGAATTATTTCAGACAGGTTATTTCAGGTTTTCAAAAAACCCACAGCCAACAGTATAGTGATTAAGAGCTGTACATCTGTGAACAGTATATATATATTTGTCTGCCACAGAATGAAGAATTCTCTATGATTTACTTACTAATATATTTAAGCATAATACTTGGCATTCTTAAGGCCTCCTTGCATAATTCTGCACACCTGCAAGTTCTTGGGACATTTCTTTAAGCTGTGAGACACACACCATCAGCTAAGCAATATATTGCATGTTAGCATGTTATTATTTAATATGAACTTTAGTATTTACAAATCTTGTTTCATTGTACAAGGAAGTCCTGTATTATTCAGCTAGTTCTTTACCTGACATTTTCAAAGTGTGTGTTTGTTTTTTATCTACAAACCCCAGTAGTTTTGGACAATGTTTTCAAAATCAATTGAACCAGTAATAAGTAATCGAATTTTAAATAAAGCTAGTTTCTGAGCCAAGAAATAATATAAGACATTTCAGCCATGTTTAAAAGGTAAAAATGATTGAAACTGTGCATTAAGAATGGAAAGTCATTCATAAATCTACATCATATGATTAAAAGCTGAGCTTGACTATTTATAGCAAAGCACTGTCAAGACCAATATGTGTTGATGAAAGAACCTGACTGTTAGTACGTTCCTAGATTAGGTGCATCTGAATGAGGCCCAGACAGTGCAAGAAAAGGGGTGAAGAGTGAAGATAATATTTAGAACCCAGAAAATATATTTAAATTGATTAGATACACAAAATGTAAAATTGGAGGCAAAAAGAGGTAAAGTAGGTAAAATTTTCACTTTCTATTTTTAA
This sequence comes from Pterocles gutturalis, assembly GCF_000699245.1. Classification (NCBI taxonomy): domain Eukaryota; kingdom Metazoa; phylum Chordata; class Aves; order Pterocliformes; family Pteroclidae; genus Pterocles; species Pterocles gutturalis. The sequence continues at coordinate 13,414 of NW_010105600.1, read as the reverse complement.
AGCAACTCTGCTTTCTATAGAGATGTAAACATGTAGCTTCATAATGCTCTAAAAATTTACTTCTAACAATTTATTATAATATTAGTATTTTATAATAGTAGTTAATTACTAATAATAAATAAAAAACCCTGTTCAGTCAATAATAATGAAAATATTTAGAGTGTATATTTTCCTGAAGGCATTTTTTTAAACAAAGGAAGGAAAGGAAACACTTTGCAGAGGGGCTCAGTTCCAATACAGTGCTGAAACCAAACTTCTTAGGTTTGCTTCAGTCTTAATCCGTTTTATAGTAAGGATAATTTCAGGATAATTCGCAAGAACTAAGGCGTTGACTCTTAGGGGTGTGTCAATCCTTAAACCTGGGTACAGAATCACATTTACAGTGCCCATCTGGTACAATTCCCTAGAAGATTTCAAAGTTAATTGCATGCAGCTTTGCGAGACTATTTAGATCAGTCTGGGAATCTTACCAAAAGATGTATATTCAGGGCAGAAGATATATTAGAAGATAGTTCGACGGATCAATCAATGAATCTTCTGGTCATTGCTTTTATTCAGAAAAAAATGCTTAGTATGCACAGGAGAGAGTTCCTGAAGTCTGACTGTCCCTGTAGAATAACATTGTATTTTCATAGGATGAAAGGTTAAAATACCAAAATGATACAATTTTTTTTAGGTAAATGGATTGTGGATATACTACTACAACATGTACCCCTATGATATGCTACCTCCTGTACCTGCAGGGTGTAGCAATCTGATTTCCCTGTATTTGGAAGTGAAAGAACAACTGTACTCAAACACGAGCACTACGGGACCAATTGATAATAGCCCTGTTTTCTTAACTAGAAACATGCTTGTGTGTAAAGTTTAGATCTAGATCTGAGTTTGCCTACAATTTAGGGAGGGACAAAAGAGCATTGCAGTTCTGCAGACCGGATGCAGAACTTCAGCTGAGATATTTGGGAGAAGGATGTTGTGGATAGATACATATCTCAGATTCTAATACCTTTGTGTTTCAGGATGCGTTCAGAATTTGGGTGTTGCCTTGTGCTAGTTCCATATTTAAACTTCCTCTGTGGTAAAACAATTACTTAGTTTGAGATTTTAGTGGGTGAAATAAAGAGAATTCATGGCTTTTGAAAAGACAAGGTAGTGAAAGCTATGTTTATAGAGAGGAAAATATCCATATGTGTCCTCAGCCACTGCAAACACCACAAATAACAGTAAAATATATTTACCGTCATCCTCTCATCTTCATTGTCCATGGCCATCTCCACTGTCCATTTCCATCTCCATCTCCAAACTCATGGAAAGAGGATACAAAATTTAAAACACTGCAACTACAGTTTCTGTAGCCCATAAACCACAACATTTCCTTCATGTGTTGAAATGATACAGCCAAGAGACCGTCGTTGTGCAGTGTGCTCTCTCCCTGTGCCAGGTCTCTTTCTGAAAAGGAAACCATGAAGTTATGCATGCATCATGAATGGCAGTTTCATGGATAGTCCTAAATGGTTGGATTTAGTACAAGGAAAGGATGAGGATGAGTGATGATATAAAGGCAGTCTAACAACAGCAGGCATGCCATGCACATTGTCAAAAGTTTACTGGTCAGAGATCTGATCAGCTCGGCAGGGTCTTATGCCTACATTCATCTTCTCACTCTGCATGCAGATAACGGTGATGCCTAAATTGCAGTCACACATGTCCTAGCTCCTAACTGCAATACTTAACAAGCACACTGTGAACACTCTGTCCTGATGGAGTCGGTAGAGAGACAGATACAGAATTTCAGTGTTAGGCCAGCAGAATGTTATTCTGGGCTGCCTACAGTGTCCAAACTCAGGTGGGATAAAGGTAAGCTTGTTTGACTAGGAAATTCTTATTCCTGCTTGTTTCATATACCACTCCTTTCCCCAAGAAGTTACTTCCTAAAGTTTTTAGTGATTTCAGCAACACAGAAATTTTTTCTACCCTGACCTTTTTTTTTTTTTTTTCTGTCATTAAGTTTGCCTACAGTAGATGGTCATACACAGAACCTTTAATTTATATTCTTGGTATTTTATTACTAAAGATATGGCTACACTGGGAATAAAGATTGTTTTATATTGAAATGTGTTTCATTAGGTAATTCAGTTGGTAGGTTTTGTGCTACCACAAGGCAACTCCCAAGAAAAGGGAATATTTTATCTTAATATACAATGTATAAACACCTTCCAAGCCTGTATGGTAATTGCTCATCATTATGCCTGAAGCAACGGTCTTTTGTCAGAAACTTAATGACTGTTATTGCATTGGGTAAGCAGAGGCTCTGGTATTTGCTTACTGAGTTATTGTCTTAATTCTTTGTGTCTGGATGATCACAGAGAACATTATTAATAATAGATTGGAAGTGAAGAATAAGAGGGTCTATTCATCAAAGACCTTATCCAAAGGACATACGAACTCTGGCATGCTGGACTGATTGTTTTATGCAAGGGGTAGTGTCATTTGTACAGCAGATGCCTAATAGCAGCCACTGAAGAGTCACTGAACTGCATTGTTCTCAAAAAGATGTATGCATCACACAGTCTTTGCAAATTGTAAAAATAAATTAATAGACTATAAGTACATTTTCATAGATGAGACTGCTTCTCATAGATGAGATGGCTCTCATGCAACTAAAGATGTGATATGATTTAGTTTCATTACATGGCTAGTTATTCCTTGCTTTCTAAATGCAGATGAACTGGAATTGAGAAAAAGTTTGTAGCAGAAGATGACATAAGAAAGACTCTAAAAGGCTTTGGAAGTATTTGTATTGTGAAGAGTTCTTCTATCATGCATCTAGTTGACATAGCTGTGGATCCTATATTTTTCTGAAGGGGAGAGATTTTTCATCCTCTTTTGAAGTGCCTTAAAATAGTTGACCTTTTATATATCCATTATTTGTTTTTCTACAGCGTGCAATAGGAGAGGATTTTTATGTTACTCTGCAAAGAGCATAATTTTCTCCTAGATATAGCCATTTACAAGGAACTCACAGAAGGAGTACAACTTCAAGAGAAGGGGTTTGGAGAAGGTATGGAAAAGTCAGACAGCTGGCATACTGCAAGAGTGCCACATTTACAACGTTTATTTAAGTTGTCCTAGAAACCATTTCTCATTTTGCTGGAGATCCAATGTGGTAAAGTCATGTTGGAGTGGAATGGGATACAGAAGGTGGTGTGTGATGGAGAGCTCAAGGATGTAAGCACATGTCATGGGGCATATGCTGGGTGTGTTGGTGATGTTACAGGGAAGAGCTGAGGTGCTCCAGTTGCTGCTGTTTGCCAGGGCCCAACTTTAGTGCACAAAGAAGATGAGGGCTACAACGTAATACTGTTGCATCCTTTTTTTTCCAGGACCCCACACGTGAAATACAGCTCCTACAGAGATCACCAAGGAACTGCCTTTGCCTACATGACTGCAGAAAGTGAGAGAAGTTGTAGTGCTGTATTACCAGTGAAATCCAGGTGCTAAGTTAAGATCTACCAAATAAGCAAACCTCATGCTAATATTTAACAGTTCTACAGTTCCATTTTAAGAGCCTTTAGTTTTAAGACCCCCTTCTTTATTAGCTTGCACAGAGTCCATCAACTGCTGGGACTGAACTCAGTCTTGTGAAGCCAGCAGCAAGGAGGAGAACAGTAAAGCAGTATTTACTAACAGAGCAGAGCAGAGGAGAGCAGTGTGGTGGGACTTAGATCACCAGCAGTGTTGGATTTACAGCAGCATGTGGCATGAGCAGCAGTTGACTTTGTATTTGGAGATGGCCATGGACAATGAAGATGAAAGGAGGACGGTAAATGTATTTTACTGTTATTTGTGGTGTTTGCAGTGGCTGAGGACACATATGCTTATGTTGAACCTGAAACTTCCATCAAATGTGAAATTTGTATCCAAAGACTTAATGTGCAGAATAGAACCTCAGCCATTCAGTCAGCAGGATTGTGGGGTCTGTGAAAAAGCCATTCCTGCAATATAGACAAGCAGCTGTATTTGGCTGGATATGGATATATAGATAAGATAATATAGATAAGAAGTTGTATTTGACTGGATATTGTCCTTGCTCTACAAAGGCAGGTGGATCCCTGAAGCCAGGGTGCTAGGGACTCCCCATGGGGGTTGGGGGGATGACAGGACAGGGCTTGGCAGGAGCAGGACAGCCAGTAGGCATCAGAGCAGCCCCCACCTGGGCACTGGACACCTCTGTGGGGATGGGCTGAGTCCGCACTGGCACATCAGCTCATGAATGTGGGTCAGGATCAGGCCTGGTGAGGAGCTCTGGGGTCAGACAGAGCCCTGGGATGGCCAGCCAGGGCCTCTCCGCGGCACTGTCCGAGGACCTCTTTTCACGGGCACCAGTGGGAAGGGGCTGCGCTGGCTCTGTCTTGGCCCCAAACACCACTGTCAGATCCCCAGGATAGGGGAAGGATGCACTCAGGACCCTTAGAGATAGATTCAGTAAAGGCACTACAAAACAAGTAGGGAGACAGCGTCAGCAGCAAATACAGTTTATCACAGGATTTGTAATAACTAACAGGTAGGAATGATACCCTATGGCAGGGTCATGAAGGCAGTATGAGAGCAGGTGAGGAGACACTGTCAGCTGGGCATATTGCTCTAGCACAGCATAAGGACATGGTTCCTAGCCACGAACATGTCTCTGTAACTCGTCTCTCCTTCTCTGTAGCTAAAACGTCTGAAACGGAGAGTTTCTCTTAGCCCTGTTTCAGCCACTGAAGGAGAAACCACCAAGACTGAAAAAAAGCAGCATCATTATGTCTGCTGAAACTAGCACAGGGTTAGTCAATGGCTAATAGCAGGCAAAATGTTCAGAGAAAGTAAGGATGTCAGGATGGGGGTCTAACATACACTGCTAGTCAAAATAACCAGCCACTCCCCTTGGGTGAATACTGCTGTATCTGAATGTTTTTCAGATGTAAATTCCTGGTCTTCAAGTATAACTGATTACATTCTTTTCGTAGGAGAGAGAGAGATTAAGAAAGGAGTGATTTAAGAACATGATGGTAAGCTTCAATTATTTCTAAGCAGCACTATTGCAGAATATTAACCTGAAACAGAGACTGAGGAGATCTGAGGCCTGAGTGTCAAAAGTCAAATATGTGAATGAAATACACTCAACTTGTCATTAAATATGAGTGCCTCCATCAGGCAACAACAGGGGGTTTCCTGCCAACACTATTTCAGAACAAAAGAAAGGCTTACATTGTCTGAAAATGTCTCAACGTTTTGTAGCTATATGAATTGCAAAAGTAGATGTTATCTCTCATTACCAACCATGACACCTTGAGGCCTCATAAGAAAATTCTCCATGACTGAAATACTGGTTAAGTATATTTTGTGAAATTTATTCTGTTGCTAGCCATTGATTTTTAATTGTATTCCCACAGTACTTCTGAAATGAAAACAGTAGGGAGACAGTTCTCTGCAAATATGAATTTTAGCTCCCCAAATCTTCTGCATCATCATCCTGACACACTTGGGAGAGGCTAAGATGATGGTTAATGATAAGAAAGAGGTGTGCTAACTGGAGTATTGATAAAATTAATTGACAAATGGGCTCTAGTCAGAGCTCCTGAGGGGTCACTACTAAGTTGAGGTGTCAGTCCATGATACTGAAATAAATATCACAAGACTGGAGTGAACAGAAAATATAGAGGCTTTCTTGTTTCCTTAAGAACAATCAGCTCAGTGTGTTCTCAAGTGATTTTACTGATTTCTTGAGACAAAATAGTTCTTGGTGCAGGACTACACCTGCTTATAATGCTATAAATCTGCAGAAAAACATAAAAAATTTGCCAGTCCTCAGAAAAACAGTTGCATCATTCCACTGTGCCCCCTTGTACATGTAACCATTAAGAGTCCCATAGGTAGCAATTAGATATTAATATCTCCAAGTATAAAATCTTACAGTCCCATGGCTTCTCTTCACACCTTTCCTGGCAGTATCCTTCTGTACTCTTTTTCCAGCTACCTCCTCCGACTGTGTTTCTAGAGTTGCAGAGGAGACAGACAGTATCCTCATCAAGTTTGCCAATCACTCGAGATCAAGGGGCTGCTGTTCTGACAGGCTGGAGAGATGGATGAACAAGTAGCTTATGGACTTCAACAAGGACAAGTGCAAAGTCTACACCTGAGAAGGACAAAGCACTGGAAATTATATAAGCTAGGGGCTTACAGGCTGGGAGGAGCTCTGTGCAGAAGGACTTGGAGGTACTGGCAGTATTCTGAGCTGTATTAACAGGAGCACAGCTTGTAGACTGAAGAAAGTGTTTATCTCTGCCTACCAGCGTTTGTTAGATCACACCTAGATAGTACATGTTTTGGGCTTCTCAAAACAAAACATGTCAATAAACTGGAGCAAGTTTAGCAAAAGGCCACCATGGCAGTCAGGCTGGAGGACCTGCCCTGTGAGTGGAAGCTGAAGGAACAGGGCTTGTTCAGCCTGGAGAAGAGATGGCTTCAGGGGACCTAAGAGCAGCCTTCCCATACCTACAAGGAGGTGATCAAGGAGGTGCAGCCAGGATCTTCATAGCAGTGGATGGTGGGAAGCCAGGAGACAAAGAATATAAAATGAAATGAGAGGTTCAAACTGGATGTAAGGAAAGCCATTTTCCCCATGAAGACAGCCAAAAAGTACAACAGGAACCCAGAGAGGCTGTGCAGCCACCATCCTCAGAGGTTTTCAAGATATGACTGAATAAACCCCAGAACAACCTGGTCTGATCTCATAGCTGCCTCTTGTTTGATCAGGAGGTTGGTCTAGAGAGCTCCTGAAGGTCCCTTCCATCCTGCGTTTATCCTCTGATCCTATGAAATTATTTCTGAAAACGTTCCTCCCCTCCCTCCTCTCCTTGGGTCACTTGAAGAGGGTTTAAGGGGGGGTGAGAAGAGAGGTATGGTATAGGAAACAGCAAATGTTTTATGTCATAAATTACATTAAAATATTATGATTAGGAAAAGGGAAGTGTAAGTAGCAGAAACCACCAGAAGAAAAAGCATGGGGCAAAGTATTCTGGACCAGAGGCTTTAAACAGTTATTAATGTGAGCAAGGGCTGATAAACAGCCCTGATTAGTGTACAATTGTAGTGGAACTTCATGCTTTACAAGATCAAAATAGTACAGTGCTCCATTATGGCAATTATCTATCAACAGGTGAAAGCACAATAGCTGAAGTTGCTAAAATACTTCTGTGTTGATTAGCCTCATTATGTTGCAAATGTGTTATAGGACAGTATATGCTAATGCTGTACCCGACAAACAGAAAATGTTAATGGAAATGATATAAAGACAAATTATAAGGAAGCCAATCTGTGTTCAAGCCATTGCAAATCCAAGTACATGTTCAGCCTACAAATACTTATCAGTGGGTCTATGATCAACTTCCAAAACCCTTCCATCTGATCCAAGTTATGAGGAGACTGAGGTCATGCGGTATCTTTCTTATGACATGAGAGATCAATAATATTCTACTCAGAGCCAAGACTGAAAAATTTTGATTTTTAACTTAGGGAAACAGACAGCTTTTCATTTGATCTTGAAGTTTACTGGAAGGCAAATAAATGATTAAGCATTGCCAAGCATTCTTTCGTGAAAAGCTCTTTATAATCAAGATTTGTAAACTGAAAGACCCGAATAACTTGGTTTGAACTAAACTGCATCATTTTAACAAGGAAACTTAGTAATATCACTTATGTACAGGGATGTAGGTCCCTGCTGTCTATCATAAATATGTCTTAAGGTTTTACATTTATTTTTTTATATATATTACATTTTTTATATAATATTTTCTTAAAGTAATTACTTTTGGTTCTGGTCAGGAAAAAGCCTTTAACTCATCAGCTGTCAGTGGATTCAGACATGTTTGAAGAATTTCACCGTTCCCCTGTGTGGTTGAGTCAGGAGAATGTGTCTGGGGTGAAGGTATGTATAGCTCTCTACCAGCATGGAATACATTCCCTTCATAGTGGTACTAGTGAACAAGCTATAGGGAGGAAGGATTATTCCACAGCTTTTTCTCAAATCCTTCCAGGCAACTGCTTCCACAACTCTAGTGTCTTTCAACACTTACATTCAGAAGACCTAAGGGTTCTAATTATAACCAGTTCTTCACCACTGACATGGATGACGATGAGCAGAAAATGAGATCTCAGTGCTTCTGGTTTTTTATTCACCTGCAGTGAGCATCAGAGAGATAACTAGCTTTTATTGATTGCATATGGCATAATTGTCTCAGGATGCTAGGAAAAAGTTATATGAACAGCTGATTTGTGTAACCAATTTGCTCTAAATTTGGTGCTCATTTCTAGATTAAGGCCTCAGAACACAGATCTGCATGTACAAACTCTCTAGAGTTATTACATTTATGTCAAGAATTAAGCCTGTGTAATGTTGGTGCTCAGGAAAAATTACACAGTAGCTGGAGAGGAATAAAAACACCACAGGATAAAAGTGCATAATAATAGGAAAAAATGAAGATGCAAAAACGAATCGGTTGTTTCTGAGGTTAGGGGAGTGGGACTCTATGACTAAACCCAGCTGGCCTGGGGGAAGAGAAAAATAGGATGAATAAAAATATGTAGGAAAGAAGCATTGCCAATTAAGTTTTAATATTATTTGAGCAAGAAAGTAGTAATGTTTAATAAGAATCTAATTAATCTTGAGTGTATTAACTGTCAGGGGCAAAGATATGTAACGGAGGGGTTCTTAAATAACTAGCACATATATTTGCCGTTCTCAACAATGTATTTTCTCCAAGGAGAATTTCAAAATGTGACACTGTAATTCCAACAGTTCTCCCATTTCCTGGATCAGATTTTCTTCCCTCTTTTGAATCTCTGCATGCTTTAATAGCTTCAAAAATGTTGCAGCGGGATAGTTAAATTGTTCAGTAGTTACACTTGCAGATGGTAGTTAGGAGAGATTTGCAAGCTGGGAGAAAGAAAAACAAAAAATTCTGAATAAAAAAGAACAAAATAGCAACAGAGATCAAAGTGTGCTTCAGGGCAAGCTGTTCTTTATGACTGCAGCAGGTGCAGCAAGTGGTATAGCTTTGCTTTGCAATGAGGGTAAGACAGGCTATTGTGCACAGTCCCAAAGGGCCTTGGTATGTGTCACCTAAGCAGCATCAGTGCCTTGCCATAGCTTACAGGGACTGGAAGAAGATAGTCTTGTGACAAACTTGAGGATGTTGGGAGACAGAGATGCTTATTGAATTTCTCTGAGATTTTTCTAAAGATAAAATGCCACTAAAATGACTACACCAGCCTTTAGACCAGTGCAGCTTCTGTGGGTAGGCTGAACTACAGCATGCTTTGGGACACAAAATTTCTCCTTCTGTCCTTTACCTAGTGTACAGCTGGGAAATTGCTCATTAGTGAGTACTAATACTGGCTTAAGCTTCTAAATTCTCATAATTCATATCCTCTGTCCAGAATGTCCAAATGTGAAGTTTGAGCCTTGGGCAGCTCATGAGCTGTTGAAGTGAAGTTGCTCTGCTGCTGCTATGTCATGTGGTGAGTTATGAGGTAGCACTGGCAATGAGTCTGTGCAGTGATCTGAACCCTCAGCCACTGGAGCAATGTGGTGGGAAAGACAATCCTGGGCCACAGAAGGATTCAGCTGTCTATCTAATCCAGACTCAACTGGAAGAAGGAGGTGGTGGGACCTTGTGGGTCTACTTCAACCATCTGTCTGTGGACCAGTGCTGACTGTCCCTTCTCTGTCATGGGGCTTGTTCTTTGCAATGTGAAGATTTTGGTATGCTGCTTGTAGGCTCTGAAAGATAAGGCACATTGAATAATGTATATGTATATATAATGTATATAATTTGATTAAGAAAAACTTAATAAAAAATTATCAAAAATTTGCTATTGCCAAATTAAATTTTAGTGGCATTTATTTTGAAATGAAAAACTGTTGGATGATTAGGATGCACTTTGTAGAGTGGACTTTTTCATATTATCCCAATAGAAAATGCCAGCACTTGGACAGGTGGCCAGTCAGTTTAGCTGCACAACTCGCAGTTGCATAGAATTGGTGGGAATCAGGATCAGGCATTCAGCTGCTCTTGATGCATTTTCCCCACCTTACATTCATGATGTTAAAATATAATCCACATGGTGGCCAGGTGGCATGAACTTTAAAGCTTCTGGGCATATGAAGAAACCATTTTACTTGAAATGGGAAAGGAAGATAGCTATGAATTTTAGAGTTCACTTTTATGGGTCCAAATAGTGTGATAAAAGCATTTAGAATGTAATTTGTGAAGCGAACCCAAGCCAAAGCACATTCTTTGGGAAACAAGACAAAACATTGCTCTAGCTTATTACTCAGGACAGATTGTTCAACGTTTTTTGTGTGACTGTAACTGATCTTTTGTCATTAGCAGACATGTGCAGAGCATAAACACCTCGACCTGGGCAATAATTAACAGGAACAGAAAACAATACAACCAAAAGCTGATCCCTCTCTGCTGTATTGTATCATCCCTTCTGGGAGGTGTAGGATGCAGTAATATCAACAAGTCTTAAGCTAGGGCTTAATCGCAAGCCACAGGCTCTGCCAGCTTCTTCATTGCTCTATAAATCATCCTTTCTTCTTAGCAGAGCTTGGTTGGGTATTAAGGATGTGTTTATATCTAAGCTTCAAAGTCAGCACTCGCTGATACAATTAACTAATCGACATCTCTCAAAGCTGAAGCTAGTTGTTTATTTTTAGGCAGAACTATTTTTCATCTGAAAGCACTGATTTATCAAAACTGTTTTGTAGGAAGATGTTTTAGCAAAAATTGAATAGAGCTGTCTGCTGTGGAGGCATGTGTAAGAACCTGCCAGTTTGACTAAGAAAGGGCAAGTTGAGAGCATGCAGCCCTGGAGCCAGGCATGTGGCTTCTTGCAAACTCAACATCTTTGTTCCCAGTTTTTCAGTATCTCACCTCAGGGGTACCAGGAGCCAGCAATGGGGAAATCCTCAGTGTTCAGCCCTGAGCTGCCCAGCCACACCAAATGTTGTTATAGCAAGGCTTGGGGTACATGAGGGAACTTTGTGAAAAGCTAAAAACACAAAGAGATCTGGACTTTTGAAAATCATGATGTCAGAATTTCTTTGCTGTGACAGCTTGAATTTTCAGTCTGAAAAAGGCTTTTCTAGATTCTCTCAGCAGAACCATTCCTGTCTGTAGACAATAGTATCTGCAAATGTACGTGTACAGCACTAGCTTCCCAGTTCCTAAGCTGTCTCCACAGGGCTTCTTAAAACCTACCTGCTTCAAACATGGAAACACAGGTTCTGAGACACAGCAGCAGGCACCAAGGAAAAATGCTAAGACAGCACCATGGTACGAACAAAAAAATAAGTCCCATGTTGCAGTTGCACTGCTTTATGAAAGGAGTCTAAGAAATCATGCGTTAGTAGATGCCATTCTCAGGAATTTTGGGGTACATACAGATCCCTGTCCCACTCCCTCCAGCTCTGGGTTGCTGCATTTAAGACTTGCAGTTTCACCTTGTTGTATTTGCCTTTGGACAACAAACAGAGCATCTGCTCTGTTCCCCTGAACAGTGACTCCAAAGATCTAGGGTCAGAAGCTGTGAAATAACTGCTCTCAATTCCCCCAACAAGCTTGCTATTGAACCGACTCCTTTGTTCTTACCCAGGGAGAGTACTTATCTCTCTAATTTGTTTGGCAGCGAAACCACAACCTCCTACTATTCAACATACTCTGAAACTATAAAGCATTGCATTGAATAGTCTTTTACAGTGGGGAGTTATACAAAGGAAGAGAGACACTGACAAAGGCAACCTGAGTACACATCTACATGATTACACTAGTATAATTATACTGCTAAGATAATACTAGTATTACTCACCCAGGATGAGTGTCTTATTTTTTTCCCCCTGCAGCTCTATACCTCTTTTAAAGCAACATGATGATGTAAGTCTTGGCTAGACTATGGTATTGTGTTTACTAGGACTTGAAACTTTCAGTATTTATGCACTCCGATCAGTAAAGAATGAAACTTTGATTGATACAGGATGAATCAGTGCCTCTTCTCAGACTTGTCCTCCTGTCTCTACGGGCACTGTCCATAGTGTTTAGCCCAGTCTGCTGTCTTGGTGTCTATATTCAAGATGCTTCAGGACCTGGCCCCACTTTATGTAAAACATCCTATAAAATACCAGGAGGAAGACTGCAGTGAGTAACCCCAGGAGAGGAGCAACAAGTATCAGAAGGGGGCTGCTCGCTTTCCTGAAGCTGCTGGCCAATTGTTTACTCTAACCACATATTTCTTTTCCAGTCATTACACACTCATACTGAAAAGCCTGTCCTGATTATCAGCCATTCCTTGAAGTACGCTGGGAAATAACATACAAATTTTCATTCTGGATTGGCCAAAATATGCTGGTTTGTAAAGTGGCAAAAAGGGAAGGAATGTGAGAAAAGTGCATGTGAAGCGTTGTAGTTCCTAGTACATGCTCCTGGCTTCTGATAACCTGAAGTTTATAAGTTTCTAAAGACAGGGTTTGTATGGTATTGATGTTTAAAACGAGCAGTAGTCCTATATTTTTACAAACCACGAAGCCTGTTTGGAGAAGCAGAAGAGTATATAGGGGTTCTTCACTTTTGGTTTAGCTTTTGCTTCTTTAATAGGAATAAAAATTTCTATAGTCCATGTCAGGCCATGAGGTTCTTCTTTCAACCAGGATTTTGGAAAGCACTTATTCAGGAAATATCTTATGGTCCTTAAAGGTTAATTATATATGGAATTTAATGCTGGCATAGCAAGAACTAGAATGAACCCCTTAAAGTTCAAAGGTGAATTTTAGATTTTATAACTTCTCTATCTTTCTAGTAATTAAATGATTCATATTCATATTGTCCATGATACCCTTATATCTGTGTAAGTGTTGTTACTACAGGGCTATTACAGCTGAAATATTGTCAGTCAAATTCAAACTTGTTTTTAAATTTGGGATAATTAATTGAATTTGGGATAATGAAACCATACATTTTTTGCATTTTTCTCAATCGTGAAAGATATTTGACTCCCAAATTATAAAACAGTTGGGCATATTTTACTATTTTAGTATCACCTATATTCCTTTTCTACCCTTGAATGCAAACAAGTTTTTTAAGGAAAGCGAGTGCTGTGAATGTCATGTAAAGACATGTGAACTTTGCACTGAAGCTAAATTTAATGTGTCAGCATTTCCATAGCTGTGGGAGAATAATCTAAAAAGGTTAGGCAGATCTACCTTTTTTCTGGTTTGAATACATAAAATAGACCAGTTTACAGTCAGTGGCCGTCATTCATTTTGGGCTTGGACTCGCTGGACCATATCATCATGGGTGTCTATTATAGGCCA
>NW_010105599.1:2213-2418 GCF_000699245.1 Pterocles gutturalis | reverse complement strand
AATAGGGGAAAATAAATAGGGGAAAATAGAGAAAAACAGGGAAAAATATATAGGGGAGAATAGGGGAAAATAAATAGGGGGAAAAAAGGGGGAAAATAGGGAAAAATGGGGAAAATAAATAGGGAAAAATGGAGGGAAATAAGGAAAAAATAAATAGGGGAAAATAAATAGGGCAAAATAGGGGGAAATAAATAGGGAAAATAAA
>NW_010105599.1:0-2043 GCF_000699245.1 Pterocles gutturalis | reverse complement strand
TAGGGGAAAATAGGGAAAAATAATTAGGGAAAAATAGGGGGTAATAAATAGGGAAAAATAGGGGGAAATAAATAGGGGAAAATAGAAAAAAATAGGGGAAAATAAATAGGGGGAAAGAGGGAAGAAAGCTCAAATCACGAAGGTTTTTGCCATCCCATCGTCCTCGCCGCTCCTCATCCTCACCATTTCTGGTGCGGACGGGTGTCGGCAGAGTTTATTTGCCGAACGGAACCGGCTCCCCTTTTGGGCTTGCTGATTAGAGCCCGACGCGGATTTTCCAGAAAAAGGGAAAAAGGGGATTTGGGCATTGCCTCCGCCGGGCTACGGGAGATGCGGGACGGATTCTGCGACGTTATCAAAGCAGAATAAAAATTTATCGGCAAAAAGCAGCGAGGTGGAAAGAAGAAAAAAATATTTTTGTTTTATAAATCAGCCAAAAAGATTTTTAATTTTTTTTTTTTTTTCCATTAACAGACTACACCGACCGCTCGAGGAGGGATTGGAAAATGCAGGAAAAAAATTGGAAAAGCCTAAAAAATATTTGAAAAAGCGGCCGCGTACCTTTTGAAAGCGTCCCCGAAGGGCACGGCCAGCCAGCGGCGCGGCATGGTTTGGAGGAAGGCGCTCTGCTGCTCCTCCGTCTCGTCGCGGGACACGTAGACCAGCGCCAGCTGCGAGGCTCGTTCCACGTAAAATTCGTCGGTGAGACGGATGAAAAATTCCTTGAGGAGCGGGGAGAAGCGGCGGCATCGCGGGCACTGCGCGGAGCCGAAGTAAAGAAGCAAAACCTTGTTCTCCAGCGCCCGGAGCAGTTCCCGGTCCGTCTCCAACTCGTCCTGCTCCCGGTTGACCGTCAGGATTTTCCCGGTGAAGAGGGCGGCCATGGGCAGAGGGTGGGAAGGACTGAGCCGGTGGGATGGACCCAATGATCCGGTGGGATGGACCCAATGATCCGGTTGGATCGACCCAATGATCCAATGGGATGGACCCAATGATCCGATGGGATGGACCCAATGATCCGGTGGGATGGACCCAATGATCCGGTTGGATCGACCCAATGATCCAATGGGATGGACCCAATGATCCGATGGGATGGACCCAATGATCCGGTGGGATGGATCTAATGATCCGGTTGGATCAACCCAATGATCCAATGGGATGGACCCAACGATTCGATGGGATGGACCCAACGATCCGGTGGGATGGACCCAATGATCTGATGGGATGGACCCAACGATGCGATGGGATCGACCCAATGATCCGGTGGGATGGATCCAATGATCCGATGGGATGGACCCAATGATCTGATGGGATGGACCCAACGATGCGATGGGATCGACCCAATGATCCGGTGGGATGGATCCAATGATCCGATGGGATGGACCCAATGATCTGATGGGATGGACCCAACGATGCGATGGGATCGACCCAATGATCCGGTGGGATGGATCCAATGATCCGATGGGATGGACCCAATGATCCAGTGGGATGGACCCAACGATCCGGTGGGATGGACACAATGATCCGATGGGATGGACCAACCGATCCGGTGGAATGGACCAACCAATCTGATGGGATGGACTCAACAATCCGATGGGATGGATTTGACCGATCTGGCAGGATGGGACCGACTGATCCGATGGGATGGACCCAACAATCCGGTGGGATGGACCAACCGATCCAGCAGGATGGACCCACTGCTCCGGCGGGATGAAGCGACTGATCCAGCAGGATGGGACCCTCCAATCCAATGGGATGGACCAACCAATCCGGCGGGATGGACACCCTGATCCGATGGGATGGACCAATCAGTCTGGTGAGATGGACTTGACCGATCCAGTGGGATGGGCTGATCCGACGGGATGGACCGGCTGATCCGACGGGATGGACCGGTTGATCGATGGGATGGACGGGCTGATCCGATGGGATGGACCGATCCAGCAGGAAGGACCGACCCCGCGGCTCCCGGTGAGCGCTTGGCGGTGGGCAGGGGGGTGCAGAGCCCCCGGTTCCTCCCAGCTCCCTGGTCCTGCGCCGGCTGCC
>NW_010105598.1:64751-80231 GCF_000699245.1 Pterocles gutturalis | reverse complement strand
GGCAGGAGGGTGCGATTGGGAAAGTAGGCTGAAGACTCAGATTACCTTCTCTCAACCTGGCATCCTGCCTGCAGCAATTTGAGTAGCTATTTTCTTTTGTTCCAGATACTCTTCTGTATCCTTTATTCACCTAACCTTTTCTACCTCAAGAGTTGTGGTGCAGGGGCTTCCCTTTGCATGCCTGTAACTTCTGGCTTCTGCAAGTATGGGCTTCTGGTTGGGCAAACTTTACACACTGATTACCATAGCAGTGGCTTTTCATGTCATTAACAAGGCAGTTATTGTGCAGTGATTAAACAGCAGCTGATTTCCTAGATTAAGCTGTGATTGTCCAATTAAGCTTGTAATCAGATTCTTGTTCAGAATATTTGAGAATTAAGTTTCATTAATTTGAAATATTCTGTGTTTTCTAACAGTACAATGATTTATATGTCAACATATTAATCTAGGATAACTACTTATTGTCTCTTTCACTGTATATTCCAGGTCACACATGTTCTTGTATAGACAAGAATACACATACGCACAAATGTGTTTTCACCTCTACTGAAACCTATTTTTTTGGTTTCAGTGATCATAGAAGAGAATCCCAGTCACGAGAAGCTCTAGCTGGGAGGGAATGTGAAGAATGTTTGGGGTTGCTAAGACTTTGGCCTCCAGAATAGGAGGAGATGGGATTGCTATAGTGATATCACGCTGCATGTGGTTTGGGGAAAAGGTCCCTTTGTTTCCATTCACCCTGGTCACAGGTGTCCTGGGGTGGGACTGGCACACTTTGAAGGGAACCTCATCTAACTCCTTTTGCCAGGAGTTACTCATAAATATGGGAAAAGAGTGATATATACAAATATAAGTAGGAACTCAAAGATGCACTTAATTGATTTTGCAGAAGGGATCTTACTGAGACCAACCTCTGAGCTGAAGGACAGTGGGAGGAAAGGCACATTCACACGATGTCTGGGTGATGCACATTGGCTGATCTTTGCTGACATTCGTCTTCACTGAAGATGGGATAGTTTGCTCATAAGGATGAATGTTGTGGCACAGCTCTGTCATCACGTACCTTTCCCATATGTCTCATGAGGGTTTTTATGTTATGCAGAATATTAGCAGTGTTCTTGTCAAAAGTAAGCTGAGTGACACTTCTGCGCTGTTTTATTGCCTCTCTGTGAAGTGACAGGATACATCCATGATAAGCAGAGTTGCAGTTACTATAAGATCATCTAATTCACTTGCTGTCTTGGCAGCTTTTATATGCTGAATAATATTCCTTTCCGGCAAATTATTTAAGGAACAATAGCAGTGTGCTGAATCGGTGACAATGTGATTGTGCCTTTGGTTTCACGGCTCATTCTAAGCATATTATCTAACCTCCAGCTTTTTCAGACAATAGTCAGCTCACAGATAGTAATGAGGTACATGGAGTGTTTTGTTCTCAGATCACCACTAAAGACTTGGCTGTTTGTTGATCATAGCAGTGTCAGAACTAGGTCTTCTCTTTTCCCTTCAGCATCTTTATAATCACATTAGATGAAATCATCATCAGAGCATTAGCGGGCCACCTCTCAATTCTAGTGATATCTACAAGAGAGGGATGAGACACCAGTGTCAGTCTGAGAGCACCTCACCTTCACAATAGGGACTGAAGGCCTTAATAGGAAGATGGCTGTGGGAGTGTTCTGCTTCTAATGGGATTTTGCCGCCAGTCTTGATAATAAAGATGCCTTAATATGGATTCAGGCCTTGAAAGGGAGGTTGTGTTGTGTGTTTCCCAGTTTCCAATGTGTCAGATCACAAAATGACAGCCATGCCCCATAGATTGTTAAATACTGCTTTTTTTATGTTGTGAACCAAGGTATTACTAAAGCATATTGCACTTAGCAACCACACTTAGGGATGTAAGAAGGTCAAAGCATGTAAAATGAGGACACCAGACTCCAGGTGGTAGAAAGATTTTTGGACAAAGCAAATGCATCAGCAGATTAGAATGGATAAACAGTTTACTTTCCATTTGGTCTCTGTTTTGAAATGGCCTAGAGATCTCGGATATTGATATTGTCTTCTGCCATTTCAGCCTAAGCTGATACAATGCCATATTTCATCAGCTACCAGTGCTTGTTTCTGTGCTAAATGCTGCAGACGGGAAGTCTGAAGACAAAATGACCAAGAGACGTTGCTCTAGTATCACTTGGTGCTTTTGAATTCCTGAGTTACATCCAGCTCCTTTGCTGACCTGCCTGTGTCTTTGGCCAAGTGTCTTCACCTGTCTGTGTATCGGTTTCCCCACCTATAAAGGATGGAAAATTAAAGTCACTTATCTGCCACCCAAAGAATGAGAATAGATAAATGGGAAGCAAGGTTTAATGAGATAATTCTTGCAAAGGCCTTTTAAACTCAAAAAATTATCATGCAGAATAAGTGATAAGTAGTATTATAATTAATAATAATTAACTTTCCATCACAGCTATGCTGGAAATACACTACCTGTACATTATTTCTGAAGCAGGGCTGCAAGCAAATGATTTAACTATTACAAAGTGACTGAAAGGCACAGCTGATACAGCTTGCATGCTGATTAAAAAAAAAAATGTTTTTGTCTCTTTCCAATAATCAGTGTATTAGTTTCTAGAGAGCATGTGGGACTTTGAACATTTTTTGAAAGAACACAAATAAGGCAGTGAGGACTAGATGTTGCTAGGGTCTTTTTTCCTTCCCTTTTCCTTGGTTGTTAATTTGGGTTTCATGCAGGTATGGTAGAGTGTTGTGATGAAAAAGGGGTGAGGAAAAAAAACTGTTGGCCAGGTGGAGGGACAAGGAGGCAATAGAGCCATCTTGGGAGCAGTAGGAGAGAGAGGCAAGGAGGAAAAATGCTTTTTTTTAGTTTTCTTTTTAAAATATTCAGAGGTACTGCATTGTATGATGGATTGTGAGGAGATAAGATTATATGCAGTAGGAATACATGATCATTTACACTGCTCACACACACGTGGTTTTTCTTTTTAATGCATGAGTGGAGAACGTTGAAGCCTCACAAAGCCACCTGTAAACTTCCAGTTACTACCACATAGCTTGCTGTAGATTGAAGCAGGTGTCAAGAAGTGATTAAGAAGTCTGGAAATCTCTCTTCTGGGTGGGTAGTTTGCTAGGACAGCAGAGATGCTCGGAACAAGAAGGAAATGTGCTGCTAAGCAGTGCAGTGAGATGGCTGTGCATCGCTACCCTCCGGATCATGCGATCTGAGTGTTGTCAGGAGCAAGGACCATTAACTGCCAGCATGGCATCAAGGTCAGAGGTGTCAGGTGGTGTGAAAACTCGGGGTTAAGTGGCATTTTAGACAGGAGAGATTATTTTGCTGCATAATTACAGATTATAGAGGGAAAAGCCTTTACTAGAACATTGTGAACAGGTGGGATTACTTTCCCCAATGTGTGTATAAGATATTTTGGCAGTATCTGCCCACAAAGACCTTCTTCCTCCCACACCTCTGACTGCAAATGTGAATGTGGAGGGGAGGACTCAGATGATCTCAGCACTTTGTGACAGTTCTTTATGAATAAAGTCATCCAACTGTCCAAGTGATACTGAATATGATAGAGGCTATGGAGATGAGTACTTTTATTATTTCTGTACAAGAAATAGTTGTTAATTATCCTTCGCTGTCTATATTAACAGGAACTAGATTAAATGTCATTATTCAGACTTAAAAAAAAAATTAAGTCCTGGACCCACTGAAATACGTGTAGATGTTTCTGTGGGTTCGTTGCATTTTTTTGTTCTCCGAGACTTTGTCTGATGTTAAGGTGGTTTATTTGCAAAAGAAATGTTGCGGTGAAGGGTTCAGCTGAGAATAAAATCATAGGCTTTTCAGTTTGCCACTGTGACTCAGTGTTTCTGTGCTATCTGTTGATCCAGTTGGTATCACTCTCTCCATGTATTCCTAACCATTAAATTCAGGTGAAAACCCAGCAGCATTGTATTGTGTCTTCCTTATGAAAAAGAGCTGATTATATTGGAGAATTTGACAAGAATAATTATCTTTTCTCTCCACTCCTTTGAGTAAAAATGAACAGAAGCAAAATAAACTAGTATTGTAAATTTCAGGAGCTGAAATTGCATCTTTTGGTTGCCTCTTCTATTTTGCATTTTAATGCAACCTTGATGATAACATTTGTCAAAGGAACCTCGCAGTCCTTCAGAATCAGAAGGTTCGGCAACAGCATAATTGGTGCAATGTGGGAAAAATATTGTTTGAAATGTATTTATGGATGTGATTTGCTGTGAGGCTTCTCCTTAAAGTGCATGAATTGTCTCTTCATCTCTGCCAAAAGAAAACTTTCTTACTCAGCCTTAAGTCATCTCTGCAATTCTCCTGCAAGAGATCTGGTCCTGAGACTAGATTGAGGAGCTCAATTTAAGGTTTTGTAGTTTTGATGAAGGGAGTGTCAAGGGCCTGAGTGCACTAGTAGACCCTGAGCAGCCTCACTTGAGACCTCTGCCCAGCTATCTAAGCTCTGTCCTGGCTGCTCAGTCCCTGCCTGAGCTCTGTTCTAGTAAGGCTCCAGCTCAGTCACAGCCATGGCTGTGCTTTGCTGTCCACTCTGGTGGTGTAGATGCTGAGCCATGGACAAACATCTTGGCTTGACCCATACTTGCCTCATCCCTGCAAACTTCTTTGATGATCTGGAGGCATGGTTGAAGCTGTCTGCTGTCCCCAGGCATGACCTGCCCAGCTGCTGTGGGAGGGGACCCTGGCTGGTGAGGTCCCTGTGCTGCTGCCTTCCATAGCAGGCTCTGCTCCCTGCCTTTTAGGGAGTAACTGGTTCTTGCTGCTCCCTGACAGGGACAGGCTCAAGTCTTCAAAAAGGAGGGATTCAAAACAAAAATTTTTTGGGGGGTAACACACAATCTGTAAATCTGTATGAAGTTGCTTCTCCTCTGTGTGCAGTCTCTACTCAAACCCACTCTCCTCCTCTTCCTCCTTGGGAATTATGATATTTGAAATATATTTGTATATGAACTACTTTTTTTTTTTTTTATTCCTGAAAAATTCCTTTTCTTCTTGTGGTGGAACTGAATGGTTTGTTTGGTAGGGTATTCATATTTTCTAAATTTCCAGGCTTTCACAGAATATGGCATTGTTCAGGGCTGTGAATAGGCGCCTGCATCTCTGAGCAAGACAATTTGGATGTCAGAAGCAATATAGCACTGTTAGCTGAATGCGTTAGTTTAAACACATTTGGACTGATCTATATGAACTAATATTAGCTAGCTTCTTATTTGCACCTTCACAAAATGAAATAGTTATTTTTTCCTGTAAGAGTGCTCCTGTCCATCAGCAGCAAGTGTCTAGCTACGACTGGCTGTGCCCAGTACTGCCACGCAGTCCTGCTTCTTAACTCCCTGCTGCTCTTTGTGCACTGCGTGAATCTCAAGACACCCCTGAATCTGGGGCAGCCCCCAAGTCAGTGGTGCTTACTGTCATGATCCTGTTTGCATCTTTGTTTAGTGGAGCTATGGCTTCTCTAACCTTCTCTTTTTCCTGTAGCCTGTAGGTGTGTTGCTGTGTTACTGGATGCTGTTTATCAGTGTTACATTTTTGTACCTGCTCATTGCTAGGGTTGGATTAATTGTACTTGTATGGGGCTTTCTTAGTCTTGGTAAAATGACTGGTTGAGTTTGGAGCCCATCTACAACATGAGATGAAAACTGTTTTGGAGTAGATGTTTCTCTGAAAGCTTGGTTCTTTCATGGCTGCTCCAAATATGCATCTGGAAGTGATAACTGTCTGCTTCCCTCTTTCTCCAGAAACCACTACCGCTGCAGTGCAGCTGCAGGAGGAGGCATGAGAGGAAAACGCTACTACACACTCACCTTCAGCATCAAGTTCCCTCACAAAGATGATGTCTGCTATCTGGCCTACCATTACCCCTACACTTACTCCACCATGATGGTAATATTGATGTGTCCAACTAGATAAGCTAATGAGCATGATAGTTTGGAGCTGCCTTGAGTATGATATTTTGAGACAGCACAGAAAAATTTCTGCATGGGATAAGCTGGGGTACAAACCATTAGTACTTTTACCAGTCAGAAGATAATGCAAACCAGAGATGTCTACATTTGCTTGGGGTGAGAAGCAGGGGACTAAAGTCAGAAGTGAAAGCTGCCCACTCTTCCTCCTGGAAGAAGCTAACAGCTCGGCTTTCAGATCTGCACCCACTAGCACCACAGCACTGGACCTCACTTGAATGCTTTGCTAGCTGTTTCCTCTGTGACAGTTGGAGTGTCAGTAGGCATTTGTGACACCCCCACCAGTGCTGTCAGTACAGAAACTAAAAGAATACAAGTTTGAGACAGTACAACTGAATAATACAATTTACAAGTTTGTTTCTTGGAGAAGGATTTGTTTTCTACAGCCTTCTCAGTCCGGGGTGGATGGTAAGGGGATTATCTGTGAAATGCATCCATCGAGCTTTTCTATGCATCATTCGAGCTTTCTCTATGATTGATGTAGGAGAGCCCAGGGTCTGAGAGGAAGGTAGGATAAAAGAAAGGCAATGGATGGTTCTGGGAGTAGCTTTGCTTTGTTGTTAAAAATGAGAAAGATCTTATGGAAAAAGAAGATGCACTGTTCCAGTAGATCAGTTCCCCTTCCTTCTCCCGCCCTGGTTTCCATTATCACCACTTTTTCTGGGCAGTAAATGCCGGTGTGGGTTGGTGAAGTTTGGTCTCAGTCTATTTTTTACAGTTGCTATCAGTTTGCCATTACCAGATATGAAAGCCTGTCCTTTCAAGGGAGACAATGTCCCCTCCCACTTACCAGTCATGCTGCTCAGCATCCCAGCATAGTTAGGCTCAGACTAGTTCCCACTCAGACAACAGTCTCCTGTCAACTGCTTTGCATCCTGTTATAGATGTTCAAAGAAACTGCTTCCAGTATCTGGGAGAGGGCCAGTCAAACCTTCAGAGTTCAAAAAATGCCTGCCAGCTTACTGCTCATTAGGCTTATGGGTACCAGTTGCTCCTCAAAATCAATGAGGAAGAGTGTGCTGCAGGAGTGGGGTTTGACCTATAGCCCTGAAGGTATGTATACACTACAGTCTGCAGGGGAAAAGGCAAATGCAATACTGAAGAATTGGGTGGACTTATTCAGCACCACACTTTATTACTGAAATACAGTGCCTCATCATTATTTTACTGTTATTGATTTCTACCTTCTGCTAGCACAAAGCAAGAGAGACTTGGAGAGTTTGTATGCTCTGGGAATCCCTGAATATCTTACCTGTTGCTGAATGAATAGAAAAGAGATGAAAAAGATGTTATTCCTAGACTTGCAGGGCCAAGTCTTGAAGTATTTCACTGCCTCTTCAAATAAAATGCTCATTCAAGTTAAAGGGAATTTTGCCCCAGGAAAAGTTTAAATGAACTCAGACTCAGTAAGGACCATAATTTGGTTAATGGGAATTATGGCTGGAAAAGATTGATAGGTTGTCATGTCCACCTCTTTAGCCAAAGCAAATTTGTTGCCTCTAATAATTCTAAAAGGCTTCTTTGCTGGGACTAATTTAAAATGTCAAGTGATGCAATTTACACATTTCCATGTTACTTTAATTTCTGCAGTAAATAAACTAAATCTGGTTTGTGCACCAGTAGATTTCATTTTAAAGCATTTGTCCACTGGTGAAGTATGTTGGTTTTACCTATCAGCGATAAATTAAAAGTGATTACAAACCCAAGGGCTCAATTAAATACTTAGTGCTTTGGGGAAGAAGATAAGCTTGTATATGGAGTTAGTAATTTGAAAATGTTTTTAAATATCATATATATTTAATAGTTGCAGGCATATTTACAGGAAACACACATTGCAGAATCCTATTTGAACTGGATGCATTCTGCAGTTCATTACTTTTTGTCCATTAATAATTACATTTATTTTATGAACACTAATTTATCTGTTTTTACATCATTATGTTAATTGTTTGGATATCTAGCTGAAATCTCTGGCAGCTATACCCAATTATGTTTCACTGGCTACCAGGCACATAAGTAAATGATTATATTGAGTTCTGTGTATCTATGTGAAATCATTAGATGCATCTAATAATTGAATTTACTTTATAGAGCAGTATGTTAATTGTTTTATGGCACAGATAACTGTAAATTTCAGTTCTGTGTTTACATTCAAATGGATACCGGGAAGGCAGTCTGAAATGTGATGATCTCCAAGGTTTGAGGAACAGGAATGTCTTGTGCCATAAGTGTTGGCTAAAATTTAGTCCTGACTTGTAAAGACAAAAAGTTACCATGTAAGGGTTGTTCAGTGAATTGGTGTGTTTTGGTTAAAGTACTGTTAGGACAAGTGTGCATACCATGATATACCCTTTCCTACCCATCGCGAGACAACTGGTGTTCCACAACAATTAGCAACACTCTGCGTTGGGATTACCTAACACTTATCTTGCTACTCACAGTTACCATGAAAACAGAGAGAACTACACGTCATCTGGTGTGTGGGTGGCAAGTGGCTATGTGTCTAATGAGGCAATTGGAATTTGTTCCAAAAAGTAGTTTCTCTTTTAGGCTGCCAACTCTTTTTCTCAAATTTCTCAAGAAGCTGGTGGACTTAGGAATTGTTTAAATCTGACATAAATTTTGTGGGGAGGGGGGAAGAAAATCTCCTTTTTAAATAACATCTTGGAAAAATGCTCTTCAAATGTCCCACCACAAAATGTTGTTTCAATGTAAACTTTTTGGCTGCCTCTGCTGAGGAGTTGTTCCTGAGTTTCACTGGCACATGCCTGATAGCTAGCCAGTAGGTTCCATAAACACTCAAAAATCATGAGTTTTCTCATGTTTCTACACAGTCTCTATTAAAATGGAGTGGGCCGTTCTCCTTTGGACTTCATGTATGCACAAAAATTCCTTTACATTAATAACAGAAGTATCTAGGAATGGTTCAGGTAAAATGATATAATAGTCTTCCACAGCTTCAGTGAACTGGGATGTATTCTGAACGATTTGTGCATATTTGTAGGGTGTAAAAGGTGATGATATTAACTCTCAGAAGAGAGAAGCTGTGAAGGTAGCAAGAGATTAAATTAGCACCAATAATAACACACAGCTAGCTGAATAAAATCAGATTTTATAGACCATGAACTTATTTATAAATCTGCTTCCTTGCTTCCTTCTCAGTCCCATCTTGATACCCTGGAACAAAACAGGAACCCCAAGAAGGTTTACTGGAGGCAGCAGATGCTCTGCCAGACGCTAGGAGGAAATCCATGCCCACTGCTCACAATCACTGCCATGCCAGACTCTAAAAAAGGAGAAGACTTGGAGCAATTCTGTAAGTAGCCAAATGAAGCATTAAAAAAGATGCTGGCAACTTGTAGTCATGTCAGTAGTGGCAATGACAACCTGTTTTGTGAATATGTTGATTTTTCTTGCCTTTCACTTTGGAAAAATAAACCTAAATATGGGGAATAGCCAATTACAACGCTTTTAAACTTACAGATTTACACAAGGAAGGAGGAGAGCTGACACCATTTTTTGTTTCAAACTTTTCTTTAATAATCTGAAACAATTACAAAGTTCAATATCAAATATTTCAAACACCAAGAAACTGTGTTCAAATAACTAGTTTAAAGAGAAATTTGATTTTTTTTTTTGGTTGATGTTCCAGATTGAAATGATTTATTTATTCTGAGGTCTCAAACTGGCAAAAAAAACCCCAAAAGTTACAACATCACTCTTTTTTTTTCTTTCCCAGGTGTGGACAGCAATTGAAGTGTTCTGGTCAAATTCCGGCTCCTCCAATGTTCCAGGTAGATCCATCTGGACACAGTATATCTCCTTGCATTCTGTCTGAGTCCTAACTGATGGTGTCCTATCTAATGGTAAACATTATAACTGCCACTTTATATCTAGAGGTGGTTATTTTTCATTGTGAAAGTCCAAGATTTAGACCGTCAGTGGCCTTGATCAACCGGATTAAGATTGCAGAATTCTCCTTTGAGGGGTATATGGTGATATGTGAAGAGGAATCCTCATAATGTCCATGCTACGTGTGTAAATTGAAAGGAAGTTCAAATACCAGGGTTGGTGAAAATCATTGCTGTATTTCCTGGTTTGGGTTTAGAGCACAGTGACTGCACTTATGCTGAAATTACAGTGTAATCATCCTGAGCTCACACTTTTTATTATAATAATTTTATTATTAATTGAGCATTTACCCTGAATTAGCAAATTTCTGAACATGAGTATGCTTTTGAAATCGTAAACCAAAATTGCCAAATACAGTGGTGAAAATCATTGCTGTATTTCCTGGTTTGGGTTTAGAGCACAGTGACTGCACTTATGCTGAAATTACAGTGTAATCATCCTGAGCTCACACTTTTTATTATAATAATTTTATTATTAATTGAGCATTTACCCTGAATTAGCAAATTTCTGAACATGAGTATGCTTTTGAAATCATAAACCAAAATTGCCAAATACAAGCTATGTGGGAATTTATAAAGTGGGTGCTCAAACACAGCTTTAATGGTGGAAACTGGAGGCAGTGTCACAGAGGAAATTGGATTGTTGGTGTTGCTAATATTAGTATTATTTACACTACAGTAGCACATACAACACATGATTAGGGGGTTTGGCTGTGGTGGGTGCTGGCTGTGCCTGTCGTGAAGAGAGAATTCCTGCTCTTAAGCACTTTTGTTCCATGATAATGATGATACAGAACAGAAAACCAGTGGGAGGGAGTTGTGGTGGGGGAGGTTGGTTATATAAAGAAGCCTTTGGCACATTGCAGATGATTACCTGGTTAGATTTTAGCTGTTGACAGTGATTTTTAAATCTCAGGGCAGAAGGTCTTGATAGGGCAACTGAAAGAAAGTTGGAATATTTTTATTTGAGGATTGGAGCCATTCAGAAGAGACATGCAGTCAACAAGTTTTTCTGCCCAAGTACACCTTTCCAATGAAGGTACACGGCAACAGCTAAGCTAATGTTTTGATTTATCAAAGCAAGGACTTGGAGTGAGTCAGTCACATGATGGGTGGGTGTGCTAAACACTGAATTTAAGCACACTTGGCTTTGAAAGGACTTTCTTCAAGGTGTGTTTTGCTATAGGAAAGCAAAAAACGCCCAACTTTAAAACCTCTAGCATTTTTGTAAAACAGCAGTCTTGCTTTCTGACCAACCCCACAACATGCCCAGGTCTGCAGTCATACAGATACAGTGGGAGCTTGTAGTTCGGACCGAAATGCCATGAAATCATATGCCACTAAACAACTCTTCCTCTGAAGCTTTACAATGCAATGAGACAGATGATTTCCTAGATCTATCCATGAACCAATTGAACTTGATCAAAACAAAGCACGTAGAAAACCCTGTTGTCTGATTTTTTTTAGAGTATCAAGGCAAGGCAACACAGTTTCTCTCAAGTTTCCAAGTAAATGTCAGTACTCTTAGGTAACAAAAATATTTGTTGTTTTGTCAAGTGGAAGAACAGCAAGAGAGCAAACCATGTTTTATGCTGTGGGGATGCCTCTAGGCAAATCTGAATAATCACATTATGTGCTTATTTTGTTTAAGTAGCTTGGTTAAGTATGGCTTTTGGGGACACACCCTAATGTGTGCTGCTTTGTGTGGCTTTGATCAGCAGTTACTTCTCAGTTTCCTTGTCTTGTATGATGTGCCTTTCTCTCTGAAGTGGTTTGGCTGATGGAAGGACTTGTTTGTCAACATTTTCCGTGCTAAAAACCTAACTTAAAAGTGACAACTTAGAGGTAAATATGAAGGGACCAAGGGGTGAATGTTTTTCAAGGAATAACTATTCATACAGTCTCCATGCATACGTACCTCAGCTTGAGAAGTGATGCGGAGCTCCAGCACCGGGGAATGTAGCGTATGGGTAATGAATAAAAATTGACAGTCCTTGTTCTTTCTTTCTGGTTCTGGCCAATTCGTAGTTTCCAAGGGCTACAATAATTTTGCTTTCCTATCAAAATTTTTATTTCTTATTTGTGCATTTGATAATCTTTGACAGATTCTTTTCAATAACACCGGTGTCACAGGTAAAACACAAATCTTGCCATGACTTCGCAGCTCTTGCACATGATCGTACTTAAATACTCTAAATCCTTCTCTAGTATAGACACATGAGGAGTGGGAAACATCACTGATGGAGAGGCATTGGGTGGGTGAGGAGTGTTGGGAGGACAGCATGATCAGCCCAGTAGGAGTGCAGTGGGCAGGAGCTGTTGTGGTCCTGGAGGTGCTGATAGAGTGGGAGCAGCCCAGGAACAAGGAGGGCATGGCATCCTCTGTGTCAGCTGTGCTTTATTTTCCTTCCTCAACTCTTTCAGATTGGTCTTGTCAGGCTTTTGATTAATGTGGCCCTGGGATGGTTAGATTTGTCTGAGTTAAATTTATTAACGTGCACCTTGTTAATAGGAAGCACAAGCCATGTACTCTTGCAGGAACTGCACATTCACTGTGTACTGAAGGGAAGAAAAATGGGCTGCTGTTTTCCTTCATTATGCCTTGTTTATGTGAGGCTTTGATATTCACTTAGGCTCCTTTCTCCTTCCTCTCTTTCTGTCTTCCCTTTATGTGATGATGGTGTCCTGAATAATTTTTATTAAATGCTCAGTTCTGAAAATGAAGAAAGAAAGAAGAGAGCCAGGAACTCTTTGGCTCCCTGTGCTCTGCATCTTGGTCATGCAACAGCTCAGTTGCAAACAACAAAACTTTTGTTCACGCTTGATCAATGTCTGTGGGTGCCTGAAGACTGCAACAAAGTCTGAAGCTGGTCAGTGGTCCCTGCTGGGCTTTTCAGCTCCATAGACTTGTACAAGTAGAAACTGGGAGGGTCTCTTGTTTTTTGTTGTTAATGTGTTTTAAACTTGCCCTTCCTGCCATCCTGTGAACACTGAGCATCCAGCAAGGAGGGATGTCTTTGCTGCTCATTCTAACTGCAATATCCCCCACAGTCCCGTGATAAAGATAGAGCCATTCATTTCCCATTCTGACTCTGTCTGTCTCGCCAATGGTGAGACAAAGGGACTGGGTTTTGTCTCCTGTTATCTGTCTTTACTGTTTTCTTTCCCTTCTCCTTATTCTTTCTTACAAAGAGTTAGACTCTTCAGATTTGACCTTCCATATTATGCACAGAGCTTTTCCTCAGAAGATTGTAGCTTTTATTAGAATTATTTAAAAAACCCCACCAGCATTCTCTCACCCCCCTTTCTGCCGCTGTGGAAAAAAAAAAAAAGACAGTTTTCTATAAGCTTGCATGTGTGGTGAGCCTGCATGCTCCCCGTGCCTTGGATATTGAGGACACCAATATGTTGCTAATGTTACCAGAGTGATGAAATTAAAACCACCAAATGCAAAATAACTGATCAGAGAAGGACAGTTGATGCTGTGCTGTTTTGAGCTTGCTGTAGGAGCAATCCTCAGCAGGTGATTCCTGGCTGTGCACTTACTTGGGGTGGGTTAGCTCTTCTCTTTAGTTAGAGAAGGGAAGGGGGAGGACATCTCTGAAGTGATGCAGAGTAGGTGCTATTCTGGCTAGTGCTAATACAGAGGAGTAACTGAAACAGTCCCAAAGGAATTCCTTACAGGAATGAAGATTTCAATGGGTCTAGGCTGGTATAGCACTGCGCCGCTTCAGGTGATGATTGCCAGCGTTGCTGCGGTCTCAGCTGACGTGCACATCGTACATTGCCACAGGGGTTAATCCTGCATTGACCGAGAACAATGTCACTCCAGAGTGGGGTGGGACAGTCGTTGTTTATGGTATCACAAAGAAAGTAATTACAAAGCTCTCTTCATGGCTGGCTGTACTGTTGTAATTAATAATACTGATTATGCAGTATTCTGTGAGTGTTTCTCCCCATTGACACACCTGCAGCACAGTTTTAGCAGAGTGTAGCATTATAGAGCTGAATTGTGGGGTTTAAAGTTAAACCTAAATGTCCCAGCTAACTAGTAGCAGTGGTGAGGGAAATTAAACAAAATCTGACACTGGCAAATGGATATACATCTGTAACAGCTGCCACTTTGAGTTGCTCTCTCCTCATCCTTTGTCCTTTTTATGCAAGGCTATGGAAACCATTATGAGTATTATCATAAAGAGATAATGACCCCTGCTTATCTTAAATGTATTCTTTTGGGGAGTTGAAACACATTTTCTGCCTGAGTCTAAGCATGTTTCTAAAGATGAGAAGGATAACATTTTTGGGACAGGTATGGCAGGATGTTTGTGCCCTTTGAATCTGCAGATGTTCCTAGAACGAAAGATAAAATGAGACTAATGAGGTGTTTTTACTTGGTCTCATCTTAATCCTACAGAATCAAAAAGACATAGTTGCTGAGAGAAATATTCCAACGTTTCTCAGTTTGCTTATCTAAGATATTTAGATGGTTGGTTTGCAACTTTGTTCTTTTTTCAGAAAGAAACAAGCCCTTTACCTTTAAATACAATTTGCAGCAAAGAGTGATTCCTGAGCAATGAGCAACAGAGGATGTGAATTGCAGAGGCCACTTATGCAGGATACTGGGAAATAATGATCATGTGGAAAATGTACACAGTTTAATTAAGCACATTGATTAAATCAATATGATTCAAACAGCTTAGTGCTCCAATCAGCTTAATCTCATTAAATGTAATTCAGGCCTCGATAATTGATTAATAATGCATTATAGTTTATGAATTATTGACTCCAAGTTATTATAACTGTGCCTGCTCCCTGCGTGGCAACCAGTGTCGCATGTTAATTATGAAAGGCTCAAGCTCTCTTGAATAACTCTTTTCAAAGCTGGAGATGACATATCTCCTAATGAAACAGGGATCAAATTAGATCAACGCCTTATTGGAGTTAGTCCACCCCAAAGGAAAATGCACTCTTTAAGGCGAGCTCTCATCTAATAATGTTGAAAACAGGGAGGTAGAATGACCTGCTCTGATTGGTAATGATCTTTCAAGCAGCAAGAAGAACTGCCTGTAGCAATTCAGCTGCAGTGCTAACCTGCCATTGTGCTGGTTGGAAGCAGTTCAGAACAGCCAGCACATCTGTTGTTCCACTGTCAGTGCGTGCTATAGCTCCTCCAGTACACGTGCACGAAGCATAGCCAATGCTGCTGAACCCTTAGGTCGTGGCTGTATGCCAGATATAGCGCGATCTAGCTCCCCATATTTGTCTGGATGCTGAGTGGTTTCTGTAAAAAGGACCAATAGGCTTTTATAATTGCCTTTCTGCACTGCAAGTGTCATGCAGGAAGAAAGAGCTATTGCTATGACTGATGAAAGGCTCAGGAGAGAAATCGAGAACAGGAGAAAGCCTCTGCTCAGGTGGCCCCTCTATTAGACTGCATTTCCCCTGAACGTGAACAGAGAATGTTGTCTCAGATGGTTGTTCTGTCTATCTGGGTACTTAATGTGGTCCAAATTGCAATCTTATGCAGAAAGAGTCCACT
>NW_010105598.1:44649-64730 GCF_000699245.1 Pterocles gutturalis | reverse complement strand
CATTCGATTTACAGAACCTGTTCTGCTTTTTCTTTTCATCTCTTCTCTACCTCTATTCCTTATTTGTGATTATAGTTAAAAGTGAACAGATTTTAGTGTGTATAGAAATTGAATGAGATGATTATAACAAAATGTGGAGAAAAACATTTTTTTCTTTATTACATCTACAATAGTGGGTTTTGTATCTGTGTATTCCCTTGAATTGAAGATTTGCTCCCAATTTGCAGGGGTGCCAGGTGGAGGTACTGGTTCCTCTGTTGCTTTGTGGCAAACACTTCGGTTATGGTGACAGGAAGAGTCAGCTGTTGTGAAAAACATGATCCTGTTTTAATGCAGCAGTGGAGAAAGGCTGAATAAAACTGCTGTGTATTCTACAGTGCTAAATACGGAATTGAGAATGATTTTTTTTTTTTCCTGGTTGAATAGGCAGTTTATTGACCATCAGAAGCCAAAGCAATGATCTCTAGATATGCAACACTGGTGTGTGCTCTAAATTTCTCAAGATTGTCTTTCAATTTCAAATATTTCTTTTTGATATCCCAGTCACAACAATGTGGCAGCACATTGCAAAAAGAGCAGACAAATTCCTGCAAAACTGTTCTTGTTTGAGTATTCAGTCTGCTGCCATAAAGGTGGAAGCTGGTTGCATGGAACATGAAATTTCAGACAGATACATGGCTGTCTGCAGACTAAGGCCAATATTTCTCATAATGTATCAACTGCTTTTTCAATCCCAGCATTTAGTGGAACCGACTCACCCAGCACAGCTCTGACACGACGGTCAGTCTTCTGTGAGTTTGGCAAAATACATATTAATATATTGAATCCAATTAGTCAAGGCGGCAAGCAATGTAGAGAAAACAGTGCCTCGAAGCAGAGGCAACCACAGGGTTTTTTACAAAGGGAGAAAGTAAATGGTGGAGTAATCTGTCTTTCTCTCCAACCCTTTGCCTTATGTAATGTGCTAGCACAACAGCCATCTCAAGTGAGATAATTTGTATTGCAGCGGCTGCTCTTTATTTGTCTGTAGTTACGTGTATTTTTTTTTTATGACCTTTCTTCTGAAAGTTGGAGATTTGTTCTGAGCCTTCCTCTTCTTAGGGGATAGTGCTACAGAATTTTCTCTTGTTTCTTCAGCACTTGTTCTCTTACCTTTCCTTCTTTGAATTACAAGAGTCACATCTTTGTCCCAAGAGACTTGTAGCCTTTGCATATCCTTTCCAGAGAAGAAATATTCTGATTAACAGCAGTATTTTTTGGGAACATAAGTTAGTAATGTCTTATTGGAACTAGATCATCTCTAAGGTCCTTTCCAACCCTAACCATTCTATGGTTCTATTCTATGATTCTGTAATTCTTGGTTGGTACGGACTTGGGCTAGAACATGGGTAGTGCTTAGCACTGGTTACGTTCCAGTCTTCCAGAATATCAGAGCCTTTTCTGATATGCTAATGAATTAAACATACTGAAAATCTAAACCAGCACATCTCTTAGTCATAATTATTTTAATTTTTTGATTCATTTGTCAAGTACCTCAGAAGTGCCTTCTCACAGGAGCATGGTGCTACTTGTGTTTTTGTTACAAGGCATTGAAAATTATGAATGAAACAGAAAAAGGTTTGGTTATATGTCTTTTTTTATATTGCTTTGAAAATTTTGAGCCAGCTGCTTGGAATATGCTGTCTCACAACACCCTCTTGCCCCTACTTCATCGTAGTGGAGCTACAAGCTTCCATAGGAGTGACAGGTTGCCCAAATTCTTGCCTTAGCAGAAGGGGGTAAAAAAAAATAAATTAATCTTCTCTCCCTTTGGTGGAAACACTTGGCAAAAACCTGCAGATGCTGTGCTTCCAATGGCCAATCTGTGTACCTGGTAGAGGCATTAAATACAGCCTGGTGGAGCCCCCAGGCAGCTTTTACTCCCTCAAAAGGTGAATAAGCATTAAACTGCTACTAGGTTTCTGTTATCAACTTCAAATCATGGCATAGAAAAAAACCCACGCTATTTCAGTAAGCTGCACATTTCCCATGGCTGGCCATAAATTCCAGTCACACATGGTCCCGTGAGGCGTACGCTAAAAGGTCAATGTCGTACTGTATAAATTAGCCAGCGAAGCATTTGAATTGAGTTAAATCTGTTCTCAATGTGACAGAGATGGGCTCTGTGAGGGAGGACGTAATTTTAGGGTCAGATTGATTGCGGAGACTGAATATCGTTATGAGCAATATGCTTACTAAGGGGTGAAGAGTTAATGCTTGTGCCTCAAGGTAAAAGCAGAGGTCAGGAAGGGGTTTCTTCCAGCTGGTCACAATGTTGAGCCATTGGTCATGCCTGTTGCTGCACAAATTTTTGTTTTTCTACAAATTACAAGGTCTGGAGCACCTGCTGATGCAGAGTGTAAAGTGGGTTGGTCTGAAGGTAGCTGGATTTGCCCCCCAACACCTATGTTAAATTGGTTACTTCTAGCTGGTAGAGCTGGAGTTGTGGGTGGTGTGGCAGCTTGTGGATCACCCTTCCTCCTTGACTGAAGGGCCAGTAGCAAGGGCTTTTGGTTGGAAACCTCCTGTAAGGTAAGAATGTTAGAGTTTTGTGAACAGTAGATGTCTTTGTGTGATTATCTATTTTTTTAAAGTTTTTCCTGTCTTCTGTCTCCATAAGGCAATTAAGAAGTACTCATCTAAGAAGAAGAGCTGAGCTGCTGGGCTGTCCAGGGACCAGTTGCTCTCCTCTCTGTGTGGTTGTACCTCCTCATTGATAACCACTAGACAAGCTGTGACCAGGGAGTAAGGATAGGAGAGCTGGCAGATTGGCCATGTGGAAGAGTGATCCATAGCTGGAAAGCTCACGTAGCATGTGTACCGGGTGCTGTCAGACCCTGTACTTGCTGTTGCAGAGAGCAGGTTTTCAATATTTTTTCTTTCCTGTAATAGAAAGGCTGGGCTGATACACAGATGGAGCTAGATACACACTGCTTTCTGATGCCTGGTGATCTCATGGGAACAAACTGCTTTCTGACCTGTTCTGGAGAGCAAGACTGGGCAGAGTGGGCAAAACGTGGGCTCTGCCACTCTTCCAGCAAACCATGGCTTTCAGTTTGGGAACTCAGCTTGGGGAGTTTAGGGCAAGATGGTCAGGTCTTGCACAGATTGTGCTAAAGAATTGCTAGGCTGTGTCAGAAACCAGAGTGCATCCTGCTAACAGGGAAGCTTGCTACTCTTAGGTGTTTGGTTTTTTTCTTTGTGATCTTGTGAATCTTGCATTTCTCACTCTAACAATAGGCTTCTGCCGTACACAAGCAAACCCTTCTACGATACACAGAACTAACAGACTGTTGGGAAACAGTGTGGGTGGCATTATAACTCCCATGTCTTTTCCACCTTTATCCTTCTAAATTGGGAAGTTTCTTGGTGCTTTTAAATCTTGGCTGACTGGTTTGGAGAGACTGTCTATTGCGGCTTATTTTTAAAATAGGAAAGTTATTCAGCTGATACCTCAAGACTTTGAAAACTTCCTGGAAAACAATGCTCCAATTTCTGGATTTAATGTTCCAAGCTACACATTTTTGTCTGATAAAGGTTGACCTAGCTAGTAATGTATTACGAATCATTGGAGTTGTTTGGATTGCATGGAACAGCTTTACTGTATGTTTGCCAGAGCTGCAAGCAGACGGTTCGTTCAGCTACTCTGCCCACATCCATAGGAGGGGGTCTACACTCCTGTGAAACACAGCAAATGGTGTTTCTCTATGCTGATCTTAATATTAATCTACCTGAGAACACTAGTGGGTGAGGAGGCATTTTTGCAGTACACTGTGCACTTGTTTTTTCTCGTCCTTTTGTAGCTGTAATTCTGAACACCTGCAATTTCTAATTCCCACCTGTAAGTTGGTTTTGCTGAGAGGGTCTATGCAGATTTCTGCCTGACCTGTTTAACTGAATTGAATTTCTCTAATCAGAGAACAGGATCTGTTGCTATGTGACTGATGCAGCCAATCTTATACCAGTCAAATAAGTACAGCAATATATTGAAACTAGTAGTTTGCAGACACCACAGGCTGACACTTCTTGTTGCTTATAACTGACAGATTCTAGAAACAAGTATTTGTGATTAATGGGCTGCAATTATATAGCAATACTAAAACTACTAAAACTACCCCATAATGATTTTTAAAATGCTGTTCTGCTAATGAGAGGATTTGTCCATCTTGACATCAAAGAGGGACTTGTTAGCTCTCTGAGCTTGCCCACCTGTTTCTAATGCAGAAATAGAAATTGCTAATAAACGAGTGGAGACAGCTGCTATGTTCAGACTCCAAATGTGCTGATAAGATCAAGTAGTTGACAAGTGACATGCTAGATACTGCGAAGTGCACCAGGGTTTGCAGAGAGCTAAACTTGGACTTCTGTATCATTTCAGGGCATTTATTATGTGGCTGTTTGATATCAGTTTCTAGCTGACAGAAAAGATAGGTGCATTGGGTTTCTTTCATTCGAGGTCATTTTGGGTTTTCTCCAGTTTCCCCTGCTTAATTTTAATAAATTATTTTTTGCAGAATTAGGTAGCAGAAGGAACAGTACTAGTGGAGTGTGTGTGTGGGGGGGGGGTGTGCGGAAAATTGCATTTTCAAGTCAACAGTTACCCGTCATATCTGTAAACAGGCCTCCTAACAAATTGCTTTGCTGGTTTTGTCAGGACAGTTTTTCATAAGGCATGTGGCATCTTAAGTTTCATGCCTTTTGTCCATGCTCCATCTTAACGTTATGTTAATGAATTTTGCATAATTGAATCAGGCCCTAGAATCAACAGGACTTGTTCCAGATCTTAACTCTGTTTCCCAAAGAAGGCATTTTTTCAGTAACACTCAGAAAAACGATATCTATCAAATCACTAGTGCATTTAGAATTTAATTTGCTCTATCAATTGCAATTGTCGTGCTACTTAGCTGTGGGAAAGAAATATAATTTTCCCTGTCACTTTGTAATTCTTTTTACAAGATTTTTCTCTTCTTTCTTCATTGAATTTGTTTAACGAACTGTTTTGAAGATCTTCTGGCTTAGCCAGGATGCTGTTTCTGTGTCTTTGAAACAGATGAGGTTAAATAAAATAGACTGAAGTTTTAATGAAAACAGGACGGGGGATAGAGGTGAGAAATATGAGTGAATGAAGAAGTCAGAATGGGGTTGGAGCTATGTCTTGACTCATAGATAAGGACTTGTGGATGACTCGGGGAAAACATGAAAAGACATTATGGAGTTTTCTTTTGGGTCTCCCAAATGTTCTAGTCTTCTTTATTTTTTTTATCTTCATTTTTCAAGAAAACCAGAGAGACTTACAACATCTTGTTTCCTTTCCTCATTCTTCCCTTACTGCTTTCATATAATCTTTTTTCCCTGAGTCTGAAAGCATGACGTAATAGTGATGGATGCAGGAATAGCATAACACTCTGCAAACGTGTGTATGAGTGCTAGTTTTAGGAATGATGGGTGGATTTCAGAATGAAAATGTGTTGTGGCATCATGGTACAGGGCAACTAGCATAACTGAGAGAGGGCTACTGATGATATTTAAGTGCAGGATTCAACTCGTTTTCATACCTAATGAAAAGAGGAGGAAGTGCTTTGAAGACATGGGTTATGTAGAAATTCACTTCTTGCGTGGACGTGGATAGCATGGGATACTTCATGACTGGGACTTGGGAAATGGGTGTTGAGCATCCAGCTCTGATTTGTATTTTATCCTTGGGCAACTTACTTGATTTTTCTGTTAATTCCTGATTTTTTTAGCTTGGCACATGCTTGAAACATGCAAACTTCAGTCTGTGAGGTGCTTCAAGAGAAGATGAGTGAGATGGAATTTATTATTGTTGGCATCAGAGTGACTCTGACAGGTCTCCCAAAGGACATTTAGGTCCCATAGTGAGCATCCAACAGAAGACTGTAACTAGTGATTGAAGCAAAGATGAGGAGAAGACATGGACAGGATAGCAAGAAGAAGAAAAGCAAGATAGAAGAAAAGAGGTGGACAAGAGGGAAGGAAGTCCTTAAATTCCTGTGGGTCAGGTTGCACCTGCTGGAAATATTTTTTGAATTCTTTTATTGTAAAAACAAGGCTGCAGCGGATAACACAGCAGAAACTACCTCTGACTTGATTTTTTTCCTTTGTGCTTGCTGTGCTGGAGGGATTTCTGGAAAATTATGTTGTCTTGTTTTTTGTAGCACTCCCTACCCCTGTATGCTCATGTAAAAGGTGCAGACAGAGATGAGGTCATTCATTCCCCTTCCTCACCAAAACTGGACAGGGTACGCTCTAATAAGACTAGTGTTTCAGCTGCTTTGTCACTTCTTAGTGTTGCAGGTCACCCTAACACAGCTTGGGAATTTGTATTGTGGCAGAGTAGGACAGTGCATTTAGTAGAGCAGGCATTGAAGGCTGCTCTTGAAACACAGTTCTGTAAGCCCTGGCCTCTGGCAGCCCAAGCTGTTTAGTTAGGTTTTATGAATTGGGTCATACCGTGTCTGTCGCAGCTCCCAGATGCCAAACTCCTTCTGTGACAGATTTGTCAAGCATTTTGAAAGGGTACAAAAACAACAGCTAGAGGGTCACCATGAGGCACAACTCAACACATGGGTTCTGTTCTTCACAAAGATCAACTGGCCAGAGGCAAAAGAATAACCAAGAGTTAGATCAGGAGTGTGGGAATGGGTTCTGTTCTTCACAAAGATCAACTGACCAGAGGCAAAAGAATAACCAAGAGCCAGATCAGGAGTGTGGGGTCTCAGTGGCTATGCTGCTTCCACTATCCATATTCTACCTACATTTAACACTTGCTAACCATTGAATGAGCAATAAAAATGTAGTGACATGCTTATAGTATCTGTGCTGACACAGGTGATGGGCCTGTGAGCTGTGCAGAATGTAGGTAGACTTCAAACAATGCTTCTGCCCATAAGTGATGACTTGCTGCTTAATTTCATACCTTATATCATACTCTTTTAATGAGAACACTCCTAGGACCCAACTTCTAACTTGTCAAAGGTCTTTCCCACCAGCTGGGATATCACTTGCAATGCGGA
Organism: Pterocles gutturalis; assembly: GCF_000699245.1. Classification (NCBI taxonomy): domain Eukaryota; kingdom Metazoa; phylum Chordata; class Aves; order Pterocliformes; family Pteroclidae; genus Pterocles; species Pterocles gutturalis. Next base: position 57,657 of record NW_010105598.1, on the reverse strand, counting down.
TACCGTGACCTTATTTGTGAGCCTATCAAGATGCAGTTTGAAATTAGGCTCAGCCCAGATAAAATAATTGCTGTTTGCACAAAGGGTAGTGCGGATGAGATGCTCCCTGTGAGGCCATCTAACCTGCCTCAAATGTAATTTAATAGACAGAAATCAAATCAAATGAATCAAATTAAAGCGTGAAGCTAATGCATGCAAACTCTAAAACGAATTTGGGATACAAACAAGCAGTGAGACTAAATAGTTGGTTTCTTCATCCACGAAGGAAGCACACTAAATAATACAGAAGCAAAAATAATTTAAGGAGATCTTTTGATTTTGCAAGTTGATGGGGATGTTAAATGGCAGGTGAAGGTTATTTTTTGATGTAAGGTGTTTTTCATTACTTATATATTCTTGCAGTTAGAAAACATCAGAAGTCTCTTCATATTTTGAAAACAGTGTATTAGCATAAGAAGCTTTGTTAGATATAGCAGGAAGATAAATCATCTTTGCAATGCTACCCATTAGCCTGTCACAACCATGATTTACAGGGGGTTTCTTTTATTTAAATAAGTGTTTCCTTTAAAAGCATTTTGATAGTTTACAGAGCAGAAGATGAAGTGGTAGTGAATGCTCTGAAATATAATGGTTTTGATATGAGTGCTTCTTATGGCAAGTAAGAGCTCAGGCTGTACAGGCTGTAAAGAGTGGCTGAGCTATAATGGAAGGATTCTGTGGCAGCATCAATTGGAAAAGTTCAAAGTTCTGCTGGGGAAATGTTGGGGTGAAAATGCAGGACAGCACTGCAACTGAGGAAACATGTCACAGTATCAGTTTCGTGAAGCTGGTCTGTGTGCTACACATCAGAAATTCAAACTGCTCAGCAACCATCACTCGTGCTGTTAAATTATTTGCCAAAAAAAAAAAAAAAAGAGGAAGATTTCTTTAAAAGAAATTGATTATCACTTAGGAAACTATAAAATAAAGAGCAAAAATCTCTTCTGTGGAAAAAAAAAACCCCACCCTTTTACATTGATACTTGGAGTGGTGAGGAAGGACATCACGTGTTCCACTTCTTATGTTCCTTCTGGGACTACCAAGACTGTTTTTCAGCCTTACTACTCACGAGTACCTTTTCAGTGCTTTGTAGCAATTTGGGGGGCAGAAGAATATTTTTCCTTTTCCTAGTCTTCCTACCTTGAGAAGAAACAATTTTCCTCAAACAGACTAGTAGTCTTCCTAGCTTGACATTCCACTCCCTGGAGTGACTGATGTAGGAACGCGTCATTCCTTAGAAATCATTTCCCTAACATCTGAAAGGGAGGACTTCTTCTTGACCTTACCCAGTAACTGCTTAGTGTCCCAGAACATACTTCTTGAAATTTCTGCTCCCCACTTCGATCTTTATCAAGATAAAACTTTATACATAGAACTAGGCTTCTTGTTGATGCTAAAGTAGTCAGGAAGCTGTACCTTTTAGGGGGGGACAGTTGAATAGCTTGCTAGTTTAAAGATATTTCTGCATCTTTCTGGTGCTAAATGCTTCTAGTTTAGTCAAACTCTGCTCTGTATCTGTTACACAACGTGTCAGGTAGTATAGAAGATGGAAGATGGTGCTGCTTGTGTCATGATACAAGACCATTGGGACAACACCAGGTTTGCTGTCATGATGATCTGATTGAAAGTCCTTTTACGTTGCTCCCTTATTTGAATTCTCTTGCTCAGTTGTTTGGGGAGTTGATCTAAAAACTTGCCGTCAAGATAAGACTCATTATTCAAAACTGGGAGACAGTCCTGTCTTATCAATCTCTTGCCTGTGGGAAGTGAGAACTTCCTTTGGGATCAGCTCTAGGCAATGCAATTCTAAAATTTAGGATACACTTGGACAGCAAAGACGTAAGAGTCAATTTAGTGGTGGCACAAATTAGGTGAATCTGCATAAGGTCTTTCACTGTGAAGCTGTTGACATAGTGAAGTTTTAGACAGTGCCTTTTGTAGACTTGTCTGTTTTTTTCTTTTTTCTCTGAGTTTTTTGTATGTAACAAATGACACAAGTTAAAACTCTCATAGCTTGCTTACAGGAGAAATACAGGATTGTATTTTTAATAAATATTCCCTGCCAGGATATTTCTGGAGCAATGGAGTGATAAATAGCAAATCAAGTGAAGACCAAGAATTTAATTTTTCCCATCAGAGCCAATCTGTGATGCTTTTTATCTTGACAAAAATTGATATTTTTTTTCCCTTTGTTAGTAAGAGGCTCTGATTGTGCTTCCTTTTAATATATTTTATTTCTTACAAGTCATTCCCTGAGGAAGACCTCAAGTTAGAGGCAGAGAGGAATCTGTGCCTCTTAAAGGCACAACACATGTTTAGGAATAAACAATGCTTTATACATTAGGTGGGTTTTAAATCTCTATTCAGAATAGACAGTTTATGGGCAAAAAGCTCTTTACTGTAGAATTTGTCGTCTGTAGAGCAGAACTGCTTAGAGGACTACACAACAGATAACTTAGCAAATTGGGTTGTTATTCCCAGTGGTGAAAGAAACACTATCAGGTGCTCTGTTTAACATGCCCATGTTAGGGCTAACAGACCCCAGTGCAGGCTCTAAGTTGATCTTAGCCTTCTGCGGTCACAGTAAGACTGGGCAAAATATCGAGATCCTATTCCTCTCATGCCCAGATTCCCAGAAGGAGATCTTAAAAAAAAAAAAAAAAAAGGGGGTTCAGAACTGGATCTGTCAAAATCAGTAAAGAAAACAAATGCCTGTTCGGTTATTTCTGTCCCCAGCTACTGTAAGATTGTTGTGTACAGAATGGCTCCTTGTGCTCTGGGCAATGTGGTTTTAATGTTAACTTCTACCTCTCCACAGGGGAGACTCTTCAATATACTCACTGATATTCAGCCTAAACGTTCCTTTGTGAAGTTTCATCCCATTAACCCTGGCTTCACCCTAGTTTAGTACTCTGAGCAATTCCTCTCACTGCTGTGCCTGTTCTCAAAGCGATGGCACTGAAGGTCACGGGGGTATCGCACTGGGGTGAAGGCTGGATCTTTCATAAGCAGGAGACATGGGTCGAGCCACTACTCACAGTGTGAAAGCCATTTACTCCTGGAGTGTGCTCTGGGGGAATCCCCTCTGCTTTTTTTTTGACTGTCCATCTGCTGCCCTTCATTTTGGCAGAGAAGCTGTTAAATGTCATCCACAGAGCTGGGGACACGGCCGGAGGGCAGCTCACGGCTCAGAATTCACAGCTTGGTGATGCTCTGCCCTCTAGGTGCAAAGTCAGCTTGATCCCTTTAGGGATCAGATACTCCAAGGTCTCTCTGGCTAGGGATGTAACTAGAAAGTGCAGAGTTGTTGCTCTTACAATGTTGAATGTGCCTTGCAAATGATATAGGCTGTGAGTGAGTAGGGGATATATAGAATGAAATGTAAAAGTAAGGGATGAAAATATTGCTGTTTTGGAGCTTGAAGCCTTATTAAAGTCCTGTCTGTCCTATTTGGGCAAATTCTTTCTAAAGTATCATTTGTCACCAAAATCCCATTAAACTGTCACATAAATTACCACAGTTTCCTTTTTCCATCACCATGGATTACCCAGGGAGATATTTTTATGACAATGGGAGCCTTTTCAGCCTGCTCCTCCTGCCTGATTTCATTTCAGATGAAATCCTTCTCTAGCAAAAGAGCCCGTGGATTTCACAGCTCTATGGATCTCTGCGCTCTGCCTGTACAGCAGTTATGCAGCAGGTCTCTGTTGCACTTATCTCCTGCCTACAGCTTCTTTCAGGCTTGGGACAGTTTAGGGCAGTGCTGCCGCTTCTTTAATCATACTGAATAAGAACACTCTACAGCTTGCTTTGATGGATCTCTGCTCCAATATCTTCTAGTCTTCTGAGCATCCACTGACTGGTTCTTCTCTTGGGCCAGTGGTGTTATCTTCATACAAAAAAAAAGCCAAAAAAACCCACAGAAGGTGAGAGAGTCACATACATACCTAACTTGAAAATACTTATTTTTCTACTTGCCATGTCTCAGAGGTTTTGTGTCCCTGCAAGGCAATCTAAGTTTTTTCCATGCTGTCTGGAAAACATATGGATTGATGGTCAGGCCATGGCAGCACAAAATACTTGAGTATCTGAAATTACCTGCTGCCACAGAACAAATTAAGGCTGCAATATGCATGTTATAGAAGCAGGGGATGATAGATCCTTGCCTGCCTTTGACAGATAATCTGGAGCTCCCTACGTAAACTGGCTGGATAATTTGCAAGGAGCTGATCTGAGTGTTTGCTTCTCTCCCCTTTCAAAGGGTGCATACACAGAAGCTGAGAACCGAAAGACTTTAAGGATAATAGAGGGGCTTTGGAAGAGAATCACTAATGAAAGGAATCCTAGTAATTATATTACACCAATCTTAAAGCGGTAGGGCTGTCACAGAACACCCAAGACGGAACTTTCCATAAATATTTCTGATTTGTATGTGGGAAGGAGCCCAAATATATCATGAGGGTGAAATATTTGATTAGTTGCTAGTTAGTGGCTAATGTTTAACATAGTTTCAAGTGGCTAACATTAAGTAGTAAGTGGACACTTTCCATCAAAGAGATCAAAGGAGATGATGCCTGAGGTGCCCTGTGGACTGGAACAGTGATTCCACCAGCTTTCAACACAGAGGTAGTTCCAGAGGACTGGAGGGGAATCTTGGATTAAAGTTCTAAAGGGGTGGCTAGGATGACCTGTGTGGCTATGGGCTTTGTACTGACACTGTCCTGGGCGCTGCAGTGGAGTGGCTTGATGCAGGACTTTATAGATAAGGACCTAGGAGAAGGCAGTGTAAACATGCAGGCACACCGGCGAAGGCAGCCAAGTCACTGAACATTGGTTTAGCTGACAGACAGTAACTTACTTTTCTTTTTATGCAACTTGGTCCCAGTGGACAGTAAGAACAACCGATTGCTATTGCTTTTTACAGCAGCCTTTTGCAATTCAAAGGTCATCTCCTTCTTCACTGTTCCTCTTTCCTTTCTGAGTTTAAAATTCATTTTCTCCAATTTTTCTTCGTAAGTTATGACTTCTGAACCTTTCATCGTTCTTATTATTCTGTGCCATAGCATCTGTGTGGTTTCAGTTTTGAAGCTCGGTATTGTCTGAGCAGCTCAGAGGGTGTGTAGACAGGATATGCCAGTGAATTTTGAGTTGGGATATCCAAAAATGGATTGCAATTCAGCGGTTGGAAATTTTAGTTAGAAGTTAGACTAATTCAGATGTACACACTTAAGATGAGGATGTTATAAAGTCAAACAATTTGCAAGGGGTCGTAGTAGGCTTTTCATGAGTGCGAGTTCTGAAAATAGGATTTGGTTGTTCACCAATCTTCCACAAGAAGTATGCTTTTATTTGAAGAGGAATTGGTTCATGTGAGTTCCCTTTGGCTTTAGTTGTACACACACTAAGGGCAGTGCTTCCTGCTGCCTCCAGAGTTTGGAATTTTGGAGTCTGCCCCAAAATGGACTTGACAACTTGCTTACTAGTTTCCCGGAGTTAAAAACTGTCAGTAGTAGGATGTCAAGCTGCACCAAGGCTGAGCAGTCTGTACCCATATTCAGATAGTCAGCTCTCTGATCATCTTTGATTCAGAGGTGAATGAATTAATAAAACACATGCACAAAAAGAGGTTGCCAAGCAACTTGGAGCCTGAGACTCTTCCACCAAGCTGTGAAGGTAGAGAACAGGCAGCTGAGGTGATTTGTTATGTTTACTTTGCCATAGGTAACAGTAATAATATATGTAATATAGACCTATTTAAGAAGAGAATAGCTCATTGATATTTCTGGAAAACAGCAGCTGGTCCTGCCAGACTGTGTATTTTGCCTCTGTCTTAAGATGTGTCTGCTTTTGGAGCTTTTAGCCAAAAGCAGGGTCAGCAAGGAGACAGCAATGTTGGGGTGGGAGGAGATAGGGAGGAAACAATTATTCTATCTTCAGGCAACTGAAAGACTGACAACTAGAGGAAAAGTTTAAGGAGGGGACTAAAGTGTCTGACACAGATTCTGCCTCAGATCAGTCTCATGTTTTCTGTGATCTTGGTATTTCGTGCTTTTTACAAACATTCTTTAATATATTCATTGTACATCACACCATATCCTGTCTTCTCTCTGGCTTTCTGTAACTCTGCAGCCTTGGGCATATCAGATGTATCCAGGACAGGATGCAGCCGTGACATGCATGGAAGAGCTACGTGATGGTGCTCTTATTTACCCATCGGTTGGCTCACAGAATGCCCTGTAGTGCCTAGAGCTAATTAAGCTGAAAGGGAGAGTTTAGCTTTCTTGGTTTCTGTCTACTGTGTCCTAGGGTAAATCTGACCCCTTGTTTTGTGTAATGCTCATGATAAAGTCATACTGTATTTTGGCGTAAAGGAAAAAAATAATCCTGTGTATGCCATTAGGCTCTGGGCTCAGGGTAAAGGGAGGAAAAGTATGCAGAAGCACAGCCAGAAAAATTCCAGTCAAGACCTGGATCTTGGTTGAATTTTAACATGCTGTGTATATAATTCCCTTTGACTACTTATAAAATCCTAGCCCTTTGTTTCAATGCCCTGTCCCTCTACAAATGACATGGCTCAGATCTCAGCTTGAAATAATTTAGAACATCAGTCCAGGTCAGGGCATCTGGAACTGCATTTCATTTCCTTTCTGTGCTCCTCTTGATGAGGGACACTGCTGTGTTAATGGGGTTTTGTTCATTTCTTTCAGGCTGCTCTTTCCCCAACTGGTGTCATGATTAGTGACATCAAAGTCACCTCTTAGTGAACCTTCGTGATGACACGACTAGAGAAGGATCCTTATAACAGGCAGGAGATTAAGCAGCAAATTAGCAGTACTGGATGAAAAAAAACCTCTTATTTTCTTGCATATATCCACAGTTAAAATGAGTGAAGAGAAGGGGAGATGGGAAGCAGGTGATACATTAGTAGAATTGTTACTCAAAGGGGTTTTGCTCAAAGTTTTGCAAGAGGAGTCAGTGAGGCTTTAATCTCTCACCTCAGGTATTGTTGGTGACACATTATATTCTGGGCATGTCAAAACGTGACACTGTGTAACGAGACACGATCTGTTGTCTAAGGCTTTATGTAGCATGAAAAGGTTCCTCTGCTTTCTCTTTTTATTATTTACATTCCCAGAGAAGGTTATGTGTCATGCAGGCTTTGCAGGGATAAATGGCTAACCTGAGCTTTCTGGCAGCTTCCTCAGAACTTGGGGACGGTCTGCCTAAGTGTTGGCATGAGGATTTTGAAAACTTAAGCTCAGTTCTGGGCCTGGAAGGATATATATGAAAAAATCTGTGGCTGTGTAACCTAAAGAGAGGTTTAGTAGGGCTCAGGAGGGTACAAGAGGCTCTGAAATAGCACAGAGAGCAGGGCAGATGGGCACCAGTGTAAGCCAGTAAGCACTGAGTTGATCTGGTCAGGACTGTAGTCACGGGGGCATTGGAAGTGAGGAATGAAGTGAAAGAGCGGAATTGAACGCAGAAATCCTGACTGGTGCCTGCCAGTTGGAGTGCTGAGTGTAGCTAGCCAGTGATGCTGTCCACTGCTTTCCTGAGCTCTAGAGCTCATCACACCACAATAATTTCAAGGCAGATGAGTAACTGGATATGCTGTAAAGCATAGGATTGAGTGACTCCTGCCTGCCACAAGGTTAAAACTTGGTTTCCCAGGTGTTTCAAAGGTAGCCAGTTTTATGGCCATGTCATCAGCTCTTTGCTCTATTTGCTGCTTCATTAGTCTTTGTGCTGGGTGCAGTCTGGGGGAACACAGCAGTTGGATGTGGGATTTGTCTGTGATGGGCTTCTGTGAAGGGAACAGGCATTTAACGAGCCCTGTGCTTTCCTTGCTGGTACATACCTCTGTTACGAGTCTCCTGTGGATGGGATGTCAGAGCTGCGGATGTGTTTGTCAGGAGGGAAGACTTTAAAGGAATCTTTAACTGGAATAGATTTCCTTGGCTGGACCTACAGGCTATGGGCCCCTTCACTGTTGCCCACAGGGAAACCGTGTAGATGATCTCTGTCTGGTCCCTTCCCCACTACCCCCATTTCCCAGGCTTTAAGATCTGGAAATTCCAGAAGCTTGTCTTACTTAGATTCAATGTCAGAAAAGCTTGACTTCGATCAGCCTTGAGAGGAAGAACAGAACTTGGGACTTTGCCAGTCCCATGCTATTTGTAATTAGAAGAATTATGGTAAGCTTTCCTGGGTTTCTGAGATGAGAAAGCCCTTACTTAGAGTTTCTTTTTTTTCTTTTTTCTTATTTTGACTGAGGAAAGAACTTCTCAATTAAGATGCAGTGCTCTCTCCCAATATACAGAAGAGATAAGAGTTGTTAAAGCTGTATTCATCAATTGCAAAAGAGAACACGTTTTATTTTGCTTTGTGCTATTTACAGCTGTTGTCCATTAGGAGTCCTCAAGAGCCTCATTCTCAGCTACAACAGCACAGTCCCATAAGTTTAGCTCAGCAATGAGCCTGCAAAACAGCACTAAATCATGGTGATGGGAGAAAGGAGAAAATGTTTGGAAATGGCAAAATGCAGCTGATGTCTTTGTGAAAAGCTAGTTTTTGTTTGTTGCTATTTTAAAGCATCACTACGGTAGACTGTAGTGCACAACTAGCTGGAGCAGAATAGAAATGGTGTACTCTTATTTTGGGGAAAAAATCAGAATGGGTAGTAATTCTGCATGAGCTAAAAGAATCTTTTGTAATTCGTAAGTACCTTAGGCACTTCTGTACACACATTGATCAAAATATGCTAATCTCACATAAGGTGAGGTCTAAGAATGATAAAAGGCTAGTATATGCCTATTGAGAAATGGAGTTCCAGTTGCTTTACTGGACCAGAATATTATTGTTCTGTATGAGCTCTCTGAGCTGAGAGTTCACTCTGCTAGTACCCACCAACCACTTAAGAGGAAAGCATGGTGGTGTGGAGGGGGGACTCTTTCCAAATCCGAGTGCATCCCTGCAAGATGTAACTAAATTGTACTGTAGTGTATATATTGAGCAAAACTGTACAGAAAATGTAGTTAAGGAGAAGAATTAGTGCTTGTTTCTTGTTTGACTGTGAAATAAGAAATTTCACTTGTATTCTCAGCTCCAACACAGTTTTTGCTTTCTTGGACAAATTGCTAAACAGCTCGTTAATAACATCCATATTTTTCAGCACGGTGTTCCACCTCCCTGTTTCACATGAATTGATTAACGATTTGTAGAGCATTTGGAAACTGAAGGACAGCTTTGGGAGATAAGGGTGAAGGCGTATAACTTGCTAATTCAGCATTTGTTTACAATTTGTTTCACTCAGCTGATGCTTTTGGTTTTGTTTTGTCCTGTTACCACTCCCAAGTCCATCAGTCTGGGTCCCTCGGTTCATGCAAGGGAACAGAGCCTGAGCTCTGACCTTGCCTGGGAGAGCAGGACAAACCTATCGCGGCATTGTTGTGATGCCCTTACAGATAATGGTTTCCACTAAGGTAAATCAGTCAGGTTGACTTGTGACAATGAGATTGTGAATACTCACAAAAGGAACATTTTAAGACAGATAATTGCTTTGTCCTTTCCCACTTATTTTCTGTGCCTGGCAGGTGTCTCCCTCTGCCTTCTCCTGTTTCCTTGGCCCATCTGTAGTATGCTCAGCACAGATGGGATCTTCAAAGAATCTGCTGTCAAACTTGGTCTTTTCTAAGCATATGTATACTGAGAGTTTTTGGAGACTTAAAACTAGACCAAATGCTGGTACTTTTTCACAGGAACAGCAAATAACATGTCTGATAACAAGGACGCTTTCTCTGTCAAGTTGCAAGTCTACTTTGAAACTGGTTCAGTAGATCTTATGAATGAACTGTTTACTGAAGCGTTGACTTTTTTTTAAAGCAACCCTCCAAACCCTGTCCCCTACCCCAAATTCCCACAGCTTATGTCTCCCATACCAGGTGTATTGCTAGAAACAGTTGAAGTCTTCTAGTTGCAACTTCTGAAAACTGGTTTTGCAAATCTGAGTGTGCATCTGTCATGGACTGGACCCCTACCCATCCCCTCCTGGATGATGTTGTTTATCCATGTTTGTCTCAAACAATGGCAAAGCATTTTCTAAAGAAGAAGCTTCATCAAGAGTGCTTGGGCAGAGCACTGGGGACAGAAAATTTCTAAAGAAGAGATACCACCTTGTCTACAAACAGCTTGGGCAGAGCATGTTGGAAGAAAAGTTCTTTTGTGAACGAACATCAGCAAGTTGTTAATGTCCTGAGTGAGAGGCATACTTGTTAAGGTGGGGCATGAGTTCTGAGGGCTGGAGTCATCTGTCTCCCCCGTGGACAACCAGCCACCCCCCCACTAAGCTAACCTGGATGCAGGGTTGTTGCATCCCCCAAGGGTCAAACCTGGAAGGTGACCTGCATGCAGTCCCCCCACACCCCCCGGCCAAGGGGTGGTCCGGGACCAGACCGAACAGTATAGAAGGTGAAACCCAAACTGTACTCCCTGTCCACCCATCACCACCCCACCCAAGGAGTTTCTGCCTGAAACAAAGATTTCTGCCTGAAGAGAAGACACGTGCTGGAACAAGGGATTGGTGATGCTATCTCTGTCTCTGTGTTTACGTGACTCTGTCCCTCTGTCTTTCTGCCCCTCTTTTGTACCTTTCAACTCTTTCCTACTCTGTCTTCTGTCTAATTTTGGCCTCAAATAATGATTGAGCGCTACTTGGTGCTTGCTTAAAGGATAAATGATGTTTGATAATTGATAAGTGTAAGTTGGTGCTTGACTCGGAGAAGTTGATTCATGATGCTTTTGCAGTTGCTGAGGTAAATAAATTGTGTTGTATTGTTCCTTGAGTCATTGATTCCACCTAGCTGGTGTTTGTTCTCTGGGAATCACAAAAATCCACTGTAGTGGGGCAAGACAGCATCTATATTACCTAAAACTGAAAACTCTCTTTCCACCAAAAGTAACAGCCTTCTTTAGTCTTGTGCATTGTTATTTCTACCTTTTGTTGGATAGATATGAAATGACGGTTAGTTTTGAGTACCCTACCTCTGCAGCTTATCTGGTTAATGTATTAATGTATTTTCTTTTAATTATAGCAGTTTAACTTGATTAGTTCTGATTCTGACCCTACAACACAGGTTACTGACAGATCAAACAGCTTGAATGTCCTTGGAGCCCTTATGGGTAGACAGATCTGCTTGGAGATTTGGAAAGTTCTCAATTATTAATGGTGAAATACTGAAAGTGGAGCAGGACCTTAGAATACTATATTATCTCTAGCTGCCTTTTAAACCTCAGTGAAATTTGATAGGGTCAAACTCAAGAATTTCCAGAAAGTATTCTGGTGCCATTTTGAGAGGCAGTAAACTGCACATGCAAAATGCCCTCTAATACCATATATAAATATCTGTAAGGTATCATAGAATAAACAAGCAAAGGGATAGGGATTAAACTAGAACATGATGGTTCTGAGGACCAAACCTGGGAACAATTGGCAAATAACACCTTCAGGAAACGTCTAGACTGTTTAGGGATGTATTTTCCCTAAAATATGTCTTGGGTTGTTATCTCAATTAAAAAGGAACAAAACCCACTTGCAAAGATATTATTCAAAGAGAAATTCTGTCTTTTTTTTTTTTTTTTTTTGCTTTGTTTTACAGACAATCGTCCTTATGTGTTTCTGATGGCCCGTGTTCACCCTGGTGAAAGCAACGCCAGCTGGGTGATGAAGGGGACCCTGGAGTTCCTTGTGAGCAGTGATCCCATTGCTGACCTTCTGCGGAAATGTTTCATTTTCAAGATCGTCCCCATGATTAATCCTGATGGAGTCATCAATGGCAAGTGAGTTGTGACATGTACTTATTTGGGGGTTTTGCTGGATTTGTCTGCGGGCTTTACCCCTGTGCACCTAGCAGGTCTCGTCTTCAGTGTTTTGGGTCAGGAGAATTCCCTTCCTGTTATCAACCCTGTATGTAAAATGTGAATCTGACATATAGTCCAATGTACTGTCTAGCACTAGTCAAATGTGTGTGAATCTGTACTGTATGTGGCCATACAGTCTCTCAGTTGGCTGGATGGAGTATTAGTGGTGCCAGAGAAACAGGATCTTTCTTAATAAACGGAGATCTATCTATTCTGCCAAATCGGCAGGGCAGACTTCACCTGCAAGAAAGATATGCTTTAGATAGCTTTAATTAATGCTTTGTATAGCCTGGTGGGGGAGAAGATGAGTAAGGATCTATTAAATTTTCACATGTTCATGGAAATATTTCCATATAGTGAAGTTCCCTCCTTCTCCTGCCTCCTTTTCAAACTGCCCTCCCGCATGTTTTCTAAGAGATACTGAATCTGAGCTTGGAAAATGTTCATTCCTTTTTGCGTTCTTTGCCTTTACACCATCCCTGCCCACCCACACTAACTTGCCTTCCCTCTCCCTGGACATGATTGGAAAAAATAGAACTATGCTCCTAATATGTTAACATGAACTAAATGTTGCTATGCCACCAGTGAAAAAGGAATTCCCTTGGAAGGCTTGAGGAGTGCACTAAGATAAGACAGACTTGTACTTCACTGGAAAAAATCTCCAGTGCAGATGGTGGGGTTTGCTCACTTCATTGGGTGTTTGTGGAGTAGCTGTAAGTTAATAATTGTCAGTCTTGTCTCTGATGTATGACACTGTGGTCACACCCCACTGGTAACTGGTGAGCCGTGTGTTTTGGTGAGAAGGGCTTGCAGGTTTTGATAACACCTGTATCCTCTGGCTTGTTGCAGTGGAACATACAACAAATCTTAAAGCTGAAAGATGGGTTTAGCCAAGCGCTGAAACACATAGCAAAGTGTAGAGGAACAACTTCTCTTAAGCTGCCTTCTGCCATCTGCTTTTGGGTCAGGCTGTGCAGATGGAGTGCTGCAGAAACAAAAACAATCCTGAGCAACTACTGAGTTGAGTTTGTCTAGTTCTAAACTCATTCGCTT
>NW_010105598.1:40939-44635 GCF_000699245.1 Pterocles gutturalis | reverse complement strand
CTCTGGGCTTTTCTGATGGTCTCTACTCTCTGGCTCTGAACAGTCATACAGCTTTTGTGCTGTTACCCTCCCCAGGACTGGAGCATATCAGTGCTCTGGGACGACTGTTCAGAGTGGCTGGATACTGCCCCAGAGTATTCGAAGCCTCTGCTGGCACCAAATGCTTCCTTGATCCTTCTAGACAGCAGAAGCAAAAAAAAGAAAGGTTGTGGCTTTTTTCCCCCCTTTTTCTTTTTTTCCTTTCACTGCACTTAATTAAAGTTTCCAGCAGATGGAGGACTGGAGGGAACGTCTGACCTTTTTTCTCCAGCTGTCAGGAGTGACTGTAGCAGAGAAGGGCCCCTCAGGAGGGAGGACATGGCTCTCGGTGACACCGAGATGAAGTGTACTGCCTGAGCTCATGTCATACGGGAAGGTGTTTTGCCTTCTCTGGTGCAGAGGAGCTTAAACTAGAGTTAAATTTGGCGATGTGTGAAAGAATTAGATAAGCTTTGCAAAGTGGGACAGGAGCAGGGGACTAGGGACTTGGCCATGGCTCTGTTACTGATTGCAAAGCCTGGGTAAGAGAAGAACCATTCCTTTATGCTTTAGTTTTAATACTTTTATCCTATGAAGCTTCCTATGGCACAGATATTCTTGTTTCTTCTGACATTGTGGTTTGTTTTTTTTTTTTTTTTTTATACTTGAGTCCTCCTACACTGAAAGAAATGTCTGTGTTCTGGGCCTCAGGTTTACTGGTGGCATGCTGGAGATAACCACACACACTGGAGAAGGCAGATATCTTTCAGACCCTTAATGTCTGTACATGCACATGCAGATTTATTTGGTTACTTGTCCACCTTGTCCAGGTTTAAATGCTCCAGTAAACTCTGTTATCTTTTAAGTTAATGTTAAGAGGGAAACTGGTTTTTGAGGAAGCTGGTCTATAGCCCATCATCAACCACCCTTGTAAGAAGATACCTGCTAAATATTTTTTATATCTCTGAAACCCATTTTACAACCCATTTCATGAAGTGACTTGTCTGCCCTGGGATTCACAATCCCTATTGTGGAAGTCCCACCAGGCATCCTCGGACACACTGTTAGAGTGCCTAGTGTTCCCTCTGCCAACATCCCAACCTGTTTTTCATTGTTAGTTTTATGCAAGTTTGTGCTCCCACACCTTCCCCATCCCACCATGAGGGCTGGGCACACTGAGAGCATCACATCCACTATCCAGGCCAACAAATATCTTGTCTCTGTGTTGGATGGTGGGAATGCTGGGTTACTTCTGTGTGGTAACCAGCGATCTTATCTCTTATTGTGAAACAAGAATTCCTTCTGTTTCAGTGCCTCTGCTTTTGTCTTGGTACCTCACTATCTATATTTAAGAAAGAGTTGGATTTTTTTTTCATTGGCAGTTCTTTGAATCTCCTTACTCTCCCTGCTGTGTGCTGGGGAGTGTGTAACACTTCCCTGCCTGTCCCAGGGATGAATACCAGTGCATGGTTACAAAGGATTTCTTCCAGCAGCCCAGCTGTGCCCCTTCCCCAGCTGTTTCCCTGCCGCAGGCGTCGCTCATCCCAGCAGGGTACCACACCATCACTCTTCGGGAGCATCCTGCAGCAACAAGCTGATCCGGGTCTTGATATTTGCTTTGGTTAATGTGATCTGAAAGTTACACTTGGAGAATGTTCCCCTAACACAGACAGGACTGCAATAATGCGATGAAGCTCCAGCTGTGTGTGGCTGAGCTGGGAAGCAGCTCTCCATGCTCCCTTTCACTTCAGTCAGTGCTCTGAGAATCTGTTTGTCTGTCAACTTGCAGTGCTGTTGCTGACACTAAATGAAGGTAGTGGTAATGTGTGTATATACGAGCGGTGTTGTCATCACATAAAAATATAGATTACTACCAAATAGTACAGCTAATTTCACCTTGTTCAATCCAGAGACAATTGGTGAGCAGTTGTATTGCTGAGTGTTTTGCTCCATCCTGGACAGCAGTCAGATGTGGGGTTTGTCACACAATATTCAGCTGATCTGATAATGACTATACATTTTAAATGAAGTTATAGACACTGCTTTTCATAAAGTTTCTGCCAGACACTGGCTTTTGACCACTGCTGGTGACAGGATGCTGCCTCATATAGACCTGTGGTCTGATCTGATATGGTTGTTTGTACGGTTTAATTTAGTTTCTTTTGATATAAATTACGAGAAAAATTAGTCTTTATCTCCAAGATGAGTAGCGTAAGTCAGTCTGAAGTGACGGGCATATTAAACTACTTAACAGAAAGTGTCCTTGCAGGTTGCCTTTATTTTGTGCAAGTTGTTCTCCTTGAGTCCAAAGTAATAAGTGTTGTTCAGTCTTAAGGCTCACTACCTTTGCTCATACCTCTATCCTATTTTTAAACTCAATCCCAATAAAATAGGAAAGCTGTAAAAGGAATTAAACTCTGTGTTGGGGAAGAGTACCCTTTTCATTAGGAAAGTGATGTACAATGAAGTGGGTGAGCGAGAGACCTGTGCTTCGTTTCTGTCTCTGCTACTGATGGACTATGAGACCTTGGTAATTGACCCTGTCCTTCTGGCTGAGTTTTCTTCCTCAGGGAGTGAGATAACGACATACTATAACCTCTGAGCAGTTTGAAATGAAGACTGAAGTATGCATATTGGGAGCATTTTCTTGTCAATCTATATCTACTATTGTTTTAACTATTAGGCTTGTTTTTAACCTGTAAAATACAGAAAATATTGTTCTTGGAAAACTGTAGATTTATGAGGAATGCTGCAGTGTAGCCTTTGGTGAAACTTTTTTGATTGCTTTAAAAAAAGGGTTCATCTGTTCAAGAGAAGTCTTTGTACTCTGAAATTAGACCAATTATAGTCACAGTTGTGGTTCGGTATGGGAATTTGTAAAAACCTCAGTTATGGCAGCACAAAAAGAGGGTTTTCTAAAGAAACAGAGCACTTTGCTGTCCATACTGTTTCGCATAAACTCATGATCACACATTTGAGCATCGAGTTGTGCGTGTGCTCACACATGCCTGCACAACTGCACCCTAACTTGTGATGTGCTCTTATGCTGGTTTTTGTGTGCACCTGCAGTGCACCCTTCTGTCGGCAGCCTGCTCGTACAGCTGTTCCCCACATCTGCTCAGACCTGTGTGCCATCCACACGCACACCTGCCGCTCCCACCTGTGTGCTTGCAGTCACAACAGGGTAGGCAACATTTTGTGGTTTTGGCTGGACTTCTCCAGGCACTGCAGTGCTAGATAAATATTGCTATTTATTACATCTAAATTCAAGGTTATTAATTATATCAGTATAACCTAATTTATATCCCCATAAACAGCAGTAATAAATGATGCCAAGTGCTAACACTCAGTGCTTGCCAACTGTTCCTGTTTGATGAGGGTTTTTTTCCCTCCAGTTCCCAGAAGTATTAAATTAAAAATGATCGGCTTTGCAAGATCATTGATCAAGCAAAAAGTGGAAGCTCCTGGGGAAGTAATTTTTGTTTTAAATGTGTAGAGTGCTCATGGAGTGTCTGTGTATTTTGTGCATTCAGAAATTCTCTTCCCCCTCACAAATCCCTAACTGGCCAATACCACAGTTCTCTGTTGAGTTCATGTCTCACTCCTACGTTGCCACCTTGTTCCTCTTCCTTTACTTGTTTTAATGTTTCCTCTTTCTTTTCTTCTGTCTGTCCTTTT
>NW_010105598.1:16734-40927 GCF_000699245.1 Pterocles gutturalis | reverse complement strand
TGAATCAAAGAAGCTTTTCAGTGAAAAGAACTTGATGCAGTTTATAAATTAATTGAACCAATCAGTGGAGATGGGAGCTGGTGAGTCTCTTTTTGGTAAAGGAAGATGAATTTTTTGGAAGCAGCATGATTTCTTCAAAGCCACAGGGTAACCATAGTAGCAGTTAGGAAGAGGAAATCCTGATTTGCATTTTGGACTATAGCCATGGTCTATTTTTTATTTGGGTTTAAAACACCCTGTTCCCTCTTGCACCTGCCCTCCCACAACACAGCCTGAGTAAGCTTTTCTGCTGCTCAAAGGTAAGGCAGGTGATGTGCTGGTTTCTTTTCTCTCGATTGATGTTTGCTACCATGTTAGGCTCTTTATCCTTTTTTACTTACAGGACTTTGTTTGTTACCTACTCAAATCCAGGAGAGAAAAGCTTCACCTCTTTTGATAATTACTAAAATGGAGAGATAGAAATGTTCACTAACAATTTCTAGTAAAGCTTTACTCTGTGTGCTCTCAAAAGTTACAAAGGGAATAATGAGTGTGCTCCCACTTATTCTTTGGAACCTGATCCTTTGTTTTTTGAAGGACTCTCTCAAGAGGAGGAGTAGAAGCTTGTTTGTTTCTATACCCAAAACACACTACTTCTATGGCTTTTTTTCTCTCCTATATTAATACTTACTCTCCTGCACTGAGACATTGTGTTCTCCAGACAATAAGATGCAGAATTGATGAGGGACAGCAAAAAAACCTAATGGCCAGTCTACGGATTCAGTTTATGGTCCAGAACTGCATTCTCAAGGTTTAAATCTTGAGGTGATGTCACACAAAGCCATACAAGAGCAGACATCCCTCCTCTCCTTTTCTTTATTGCTTCTCTGCGGTCAGAGGATTGAAGAGGAGTTGAATTCACAGAATCTAGCCTTGCGTAACTAAATTGGTGCCATGCACTCTGCAAACACACTTCAAAGGCTCTCTCCAGACTACCTAATCTATGATGTGCATGTTACTCTAAGGACAGTGCAGAGATGTAGGAAGGCTGGGAAAGGAGTGTTTTTGAGCTGTCATTAATTAACACAATGAGAGAGTTTGTCTCTAGGAGAGAGAGGTACTGCAGGATTAGCATGCTGCTGTTCTTTAGCAGACACTGTATGTATCTGTCCCCCGTGTTGTCTTCAGAAGCCCTGTGTCCAAATTGGCACCACTGTGCCAAAAGTAGTTGTGTAGATGTGGAAGCCAAGGTATATTTAGATAAAAGAGCATTTTGTAAAAGATTCAACCCTTACTCATTTCTAATGGCTGTTCTTGCAGTTGCACATTGTAAGGTGGCGTATTTGTTTGTGTGCACTAATACCTCAGAGGGGAGAAAAATGCAAGATCTGGGAGCATCAGTACTGGCTTGGTGTGTGGCTCTGGGAAGTGCATACGAGGTGTGGGCTGACTTTCCCCAAGCAGAGTAGAAGTTTTCTCAGCTATTTGCTCCTTTGGTGCCTCAGGTGTTGCTTGAGTTGCCCTCCGCTGAGAGGGCAGTGATGGATTTGGGAGCTTAGGGTAGCAAACGTGGCTAGTGCATGTACAGCATGAGATAAAACATGAGCTGCAGTATTCCTCACCTCTCATCTCTGTATGCTGTTCCTTGGTGGAGCCAGAAGTGGGGTCTGGCCCTCCACCATACACTTCTCTGGGTACCTCCATGTGCTGGGGGAGTTGCCCCAATTTCAGCCAAGGCCCTTTGAGCTTTGCCAATGTGATAGCCCATCCTTGGCTCTCCTTCTGCGATAAACATCCGTCTGCAGTCTGCTGCACCCCAGGACTCTCCCTTCTGGCAGTGCTTCCAATGCAATATTGTTTATTCCTTCCTTTATCAGCCGGAGCTGCTGGGCTCCCTGAGTTATTAGCTTTATTCACTCATTGTCAGTGTTTCCTCCTTCGTAAATATGCCCCCGTATGTCTCTGCTCCTGAGGAATATGCCTTCTCTTCTATTTACTGCTTTTCCCAGGCTCCCACCTCCTCCTTGCTTTCTCCACCCGGTGGCCCAATAACAGCCAAGGAGATAAATAAGCTCCATAACTCTTCCCAGCTATTATTTGTTGCTGTTGTTGCCCCTCATGGTAATATACATAATAACAAGGAAACAAATCTTATTACTAAAGTAATTACAATAAATAAAAAGCCGAGAGGGGAGATGAAGGAAGGGTCTGTCGGGGGAGTGATTGCAGTAGGATTTTTTTTTGAAATTTAATTTACTCGAGATGTTCTCTGCCACTTTGTTGATACCCTGCTGAGGGGGGCTGTGACTAATTAGCAGCCAGCTGTTGTTCTAACACCCTTACCTGATTTATTGTGTGGCTGAGTCTCTAAAACAGGAGCCTATGTGATATCACTGTCTGTGTGACTCGGCACCAGCCTCATGACAGTGGTTGGCTTGATTGTTTTTGTTTCCCAGAAGCTGAATAGCTGAAATTTTAGGTGCTTTGCTGTCATTCCTTTAATCTTCCAGCATATCCTGTGTGCTTCCAGGAGTCTGGACCAGAGAGTACACTCAATCTATTGCATGAGAACTGCTTGTTCAAGTGTCCAGGTTAATAACAGACCAACACAACTGATGGGTTTTGACAAATTGCCCAGATATTTGCACCACTGTCTGTGAGCCTTATTCTAGAACAAACGAGACTCAGTAGTGGAACATCTGGTATGGGCAGGGTCTAGGGTTTGTTAAACTCTAAAGTCTGGGACCTCATTCTCACACTTGCAGGTTTCTTATGAAAGTACCATTTTGTTCGGGGATTACAGTACCGTCTGTCTTCTAAGTGGTCATGAAAGCTAATTAGTTAATGGCCATATTAAGAATTGTAAGGATTTAATGCATTGCCCCTTGTTTCATTCATCTTCCAGTTGCCAATTGCAAAAGCATGTGCAGTCTTTGTAAAGCTCTGAAGCAGTAAAGGTATCCCATGAGCTGAGTGCATCTCCCTTGGCTCTTCCATACCCCATTTGTGCTGCTGACAGTCACCTGGGAATTTCACTGCAAAAATCTCTTGATGTGGGCTCAGTGATGTTACTGTCTTGGACTACTAAACACGTAAGCTTTTAGCCTTGGAAATTATTTCATTTTAGATAGGTACTAAGTCGTATTTTTAAGTTAGCATGAATATTAGATATGAACATGATGTTCCACAGGCTCAGAAAGGAATCACTTTGTTCTACACTCATTTCTATTTTCCTGACTGACGATAGGAGTTCATAATCATATGTGTGCACTCCTTTGAAGACATTTCCAGGAGCCATGAGACTGGTGTGCAGAACTAGCTTTTAGTAAAGTTAACGAGATGATTGAATTATATTATTATTCTTGTTAGCTTGACTGTGTATCATTATCCTTTTTGTTTGTTATTATGCTTATTTGAGTCTCCTTTGTGGTCTGTTATTC
This sequence comes from Pterocles gutturalis, assembly GCF_000699245.1. NCBI lineage: Eukaryota > Metazoa > Chordata > Aves > Pterocliformes > Pteroclidae > Pterocles > Pterocles gutturalis. The sequence goes on along the minus strand of NW_010105598.1, from coordinate 37,508 downwards.
CCATAACGTTTGTGCCTGTGTTAGGGCTCTCTATGGAAACAGGCAAGGAGCAGCTGGTCGCTTGTTAGGAACAGAGGCATTAGTGGCATAGCCTATGTGTTACAGTTGGTGAGAATGAAAAGGACGCTGGACTGTTGACTCTCATGCAGCCTGATCCATCTTTTCAGCCCTGTCTACATGATGTACTTCATGGAGGTGTGAACTTTGTAGTTATAGTTCTTCAGTATTACGTCCTGGGATAGGGAAAGCATGTTGCTGCAATGACTTCTACAACCACCTGGTGAAACTTTATGAAGGATAGCTCAGTATCCTCAATGCAGGAATTGGAGAATTGTGTTGAAAATCAGGAATCTCTTTATACCTGCTTGGAATTTGTAGGAGGTATCTGCAAACCTTGACTCATCTGGCCACATAGTATTTCTCAGTGTAGGTTTTTTTGCTGAACTTGTATTTTACTTCTGATTTTACTTCTTACCCAATTGTGGTAGGCATCAAATATTGATATCAAAGGTGAATGTTTTGGAGATGAGCTAATGTCATGAGTAGAGCAGCATTTTTGGGCATCCATCTCAAGATCAAGTCTCCTTATTCATGTTAACACCTATTGGAAGCTACAGATTCAGAGCCAGAGTTGTTATTCGTAGGATGGGAAAAGAGAAGTCCACAAAATGAAATTGTAAAAACTTCACTTTTATAGATGCAGTGAAGAATGCCCAATACTTTACTGAAATATCCCCACTACCTGGAAAGCTGAAATTGCCTGGGAACGAAGGTTATTGTCTCTTGTAATATACCTTCGTATATTACACTCTGTAATAAATTGGGAAGTATTTCTTTTGCCCTGAAAAGTGGACATCCCTGGAGTTCCAAGTGACATTTCAAATTTTATATGGCCATTCAGTTGCTTTTTAAGTGGAAAGCACATATTTTTTTGTGAAATATGCACAGAAATTTTTTTAAAGCCTATGAATGAAAAAAAATCTGAAGTTTAATTATGCAAGTATAAAGCTGCTTTTCCATGATTTTACTTTTAAGAATTATGTGGTGGATTAGCCCTCTCTGGAATCTGTTACTCAAATGTAACAAAAAGATCTGACAAAGTTCTGTGATGGGAGAGGAGACACATAATGGCCTCAGGTTGGAGAAATGGACTTGCCATTGGCAGTAGTGTTTGTAGAAATGGAACAGAGAGACATATCCGCAAAAATAAACTTCATTTGAAAGCTTAAGTTTTCAAAATTGCTTGTGCAAAAATGCACCTACAGAGACCCAGCTGAAGTTGAATTATTCACCTGGGCACATAGTTCATATGATTGCACATGCAATTGGGGTAATTACATGGGCAAATTTTGCTTTGGTGATTTCAGCAAATTGCCACCCTAATTTATAAATCCAGCTGAATGTCCCACAGAAACATCAAGAAAATGAACACCAGAAAATTGAGTCAATGTTGGAATGACAGAGTGAGAAATCAAAACCTTTCCTGCAACCTAACAGGCAGTGCTGCTGGGAGTCAGGGAAAAAAAACAAAACACCTGCAGCACAGTTTTAATGCTGCAAAAGAGCTCTGAGTCTTGAAGGAGGAGAAAAACTGAAGAGCTTTTGAAGTCATATAGCCCAGGTTTGAGCTGCAAAACTCTGAAGTTAGTGATTGCACACACCCCAGCTCAATGATATTGAAACCCCTATAGGAACTCTTGGGTAACTGCGATGATAATTTATTGCACAGGAGTAGTGGTGATTTATGCTGTAAAATTCTGTAGAAATTATGCTATGTTCAGAATTGCGTAGAGCTGAGCAACTTCTCTATGGCCTTTTAGAATGGGCTTGTTGAATTTCACAAGTGGATGTATCCTTATATAAAATGGTTATATGTTCTGTTATATCCCACAGGACTCTTCCATGTCTGGGGAAGCAGAACACAGAGAAGAAGCAACAGAAAACAATATAGTCTAGATCCTAATTTACCTCTTGGTTTGCTTTAATTTTTCTGCCACAGACGATAAGGACTTAAGGCATATATAATGCTGCTGTATTCTACTCTATATATATTATGGAATGTAAATAGGAAAAAGGATTTATTTCTAAATACATACACATAATAATCTACAATCAGGTCAGTATCTTCATGTGACATTGGTTTTAGTTGGTTTTGGGTTTTTTTGCCTCTGACCCTTTTCTTGAAGCTTTCTTCCTTCTCCTATAAAGTTACCAGGCAATAACAAGGTGTGAGTGCAAGGATTCTTTCCACGTACCTCCAATGACAGCATCTCTAGTAGTAGAGTTTCTTTCTCTACCCCCCGTGTTCCCCCATTTTTCTCCCAAAATTTTTATAAACGTAGCTTTTGAAGGAGAAGGAATTACCAGTTCTCCCAGGGGGCACTTGCTCCCATTGAGCACTGCCTAACACAAACTCCGGGTTCTGGTGCTGGTCCACGGTGTCTTCTACCAGCAGTAACAGTAATAATGGTAATGAAAACTTCCTTAGGAATGTTTCTTGTATTCATTGTCTGTTAGCTAACAAAAGGTCATTAATATAAAAACAAAAATAAGGATTAAAAAAATAATTATTTCTTCCATCTTTCCTATAATGGTTATGGCACATGAGAGGATATAAAGTGCAGAACAGCTGAACACTCAAACTATTTTGATACCTTTTAGAAATGAGAAGAATTAGGGGAAGAGGCTTAAGTAACAATGTAATTTATTGCACTGATCAGTCACTTCTACAGAGCACTACTGTGTTTTTAAATCCTTGCTCCAGTGACATGAAAAAAGTTGGTGGTCTGTCATCCAGGTCTCTGATAGATTTTGGTCCATATAGAAATCTCCAGTACTGCATTTGAGCTAGCAGTGAATTCTGGGCTCGGGTGGATGTAATGTTAGGCAAAGCAGGCCTGGATTATACCTGTGATTAGAAAAGCAATGATGCAAGGTCTGAAAGTGAAGTAGAAGGAGCTGTAGGAGATTAAGTTTTACTTTGATATTTTTAGGTGACAAGAATAACATCTTTAGGTTTAGGTTGAGATCTGAGGAAAGGCAGCTGATGCTTTCTGGGTTGAACCTTCTGCACGAAATAACCAAACCTACTGCTGGTTTACTTGTCTGGTGTCTTGTTAGAAATGTGTGTAAAGGTTGAATGTGGAAATCCCAAGAGTGAAGGCAGTGGGAGAACAGTTAATTTTCCCCCTCCAGAACATGTGTGTTACACAAAGAGTTTGCTTTGGAATAACTTCATGTTTGGGGAATATGATGTCTGGTCTTGCGCACGTGCTAGTTTTCAAGCAGAGAAGAGCAAAAGAGTTTAAGTCATAGTTTTTTTTTTCCCTGACATTCAGATGAGGGCACCCTTGAACTGTGCAACTTCTCTATCTGTCTTTAGACAGATTTGAACAGTATGTAATCCCATCCAGAGCGCAGTCTGTTCAAAATCAAATAGTGTCCATATCAATGACTTTGAGCTTTCAGACTTGTCTAATACAGCTGGGAAGGCAAATAAAAAGGAGAATATTAAGAAAAAGCCTCTGTTGCTGTAAACAGTAGAAATAATCCAAATCAGGTATATCTTTCCATTATACAGTTTCTTACCAAACTAAAAGCTCAGCTCAAGGCTGTTATTTATAATGAAGTGACTTTGCCCGTGTTCATACCTTTTTTAACTGGTATGTGTCAGTTCTGATTGTGTGTACTGATGACAGCAATTTATTTATGTATTTATCTTTTGTCCCAAAGGGTCTCAAAGTGCCATAACATACTTTCAGGTGTTGCTTACTGCACCACCTTTGGACTGGTGCACAATAGCTCTCTTGTAACCTCTGAACCCATTGCCTCTGAGTGATGGGAGTTGCTGGTTTTAAGCTATTGGCTTAAAGTTGTGGCGACTGAGTCTGCAGCAGATGTTGCAAACTTCAGAGTGACTTGAAATCACTTAGGTGTAATCAAACCCCTTCTGTTTTGTGTTATTTTTTTTTCCCCTAAGCATTTTATTAATCTTTGAGAAACACATGTGGCAGCTCTGAAGCCATAATTTTACTTGAACAGTCTCTGATGGGATGGCTGGTCCCTAAAGAGCATGTATCTAACAAGCGTTAATTCTCCACAAACTAGCTGTGGTGCTATGTATGATTCTGTCATTGCTAATTCTTGTTTAAACCTGATGTGAGCCTAAAATAAGAAGTTGGCTTTGAGATTTGGCAGGAACTCTGTGGTCCAAATGATACAGTATTTTATGCGTGTAAATGCATATACAATCATGGTAATAGGAGCCATTTTGATCCAGATTGTCAGGATTGAAAAGATGCAGTTGTGCTTGAAAAATACATATGCATTAGCATACACAATTAATCAAGTTGGGTTTAGGCATTTGAGTGGCCATTTGTGCTCTCATTTTTGATTATTATGTTCATCCCGTGGGAACGGATTTGTGCAAATCAGGCACACAGATATGCATATGTTTTGTTGTGTGCTATCCTGAAAACATGTTGCCTTACTTGGGCATAAACTTGGTTTGACTTATCTTTCTTTCCCCTTGAAATATTCTATTCTAATCTGAGGAATGTGAACTGCGGTGGCTGAACAGCAGTTCTTCAGCAGCATGTTTTCCTTTTCCAAATGGCTAGCTCTCGTAATTGTTTCTGTAATGTAAGCTAATATTTCCAGCTAACAGTTATTTAGTGTACTGTCATGGCAAGCTGTAATTCAACCCTGTTGCCTAGCGGTCCAAATAATGACCAAGGCTTGCCCGTAGCTGAATTATCATTCTTTTGCTTCTTACTTTCCCTTCATACTCATAAACAAGTCTGTCTTTATGCCAAACTCTGAAATACAAAGGAAAGCAGAGGCGATGTTGTTGATTCAGATCTCCACCCTGGCAGCGTCAGGGAGAGAACTGCTTCCAGGGGTATGAAGGCCTTTGAAAGTCATCTTGGTGATGTCACCCATAGGCTTCCTGGAGGCTCTTATTCTGTCACATCTTTAATGTATTCATCTAGAGCATCTACTGCAAATAACAGAGAGCATGAAGGGGTATAGTCTGACTTGGGACTGGAAGACTCTTTGGGCTGATGCTAAGCTGCTGCCCAAAGACATTGAGTACCCTGAAATTTGCACCAAAATTAGGAACTTTTGTGTCAGCTGAGTTATGACTCAGCTTGTGGAAGTAATACTTGTAGAGAAGATTGTGTTTAATATACCTTCTGTGATTCTTCTTTAAGAAAGAGTAGACATCAAGAAAGGACAGTGGCAACGTGAATGCCACAGAAGCGTGCAGTTTTGTCAGTAAACCTTTGCTGAGGAAGAAATTAACTTCTAAGTTTCTTCATATTAATGATCCTATTAAGGGTTAGCATATTAAAGGTTTATTGATTAATTTCAAGCTGTAATTTGCCTGTGATTATTTTGAAAGAAAATTATATTTTTTATGAAAAGGAAATATACAAGACTGCATAACAATGACCTAATGAAGTGGCAAACCACATTTCAAAAATCATTCATTGTGATCCAAACCAAACGTCTTAATTCTCAGAATTTAACACCATTCACAGTGGAGAAGTCTGCGAATCATTCAAAGTAATACAGAAGGTTTTCTAACCTGGGAAATGATAACAAGTACAAAATGTGTCTATGAAATGCTTCATATAAGTTGGAGTTAGGAACGATGGTGGGAAGCTTTGTAAACTGCTAAAAGAACACGAAAAGGAAAGCTATAACTTTGACTTTCTAAATGATGATTCATAGACACAGAGGGTGGATAGGTATGACAAGTTGCCTGGTTAGATGTGGGAGCCATGCTCAATCATGGTTGCTCCAAGGACACTTGGACCAAAAAGAGCCTGTTCTGGGCTCATCTGGAGAGTCATGGATGCTTGGGTGGTGCCGGGGATGCTCTGCAGACTGGCTTCAGTGGGGCAGAACGAGATTGGTAAGAGCAAGCTGAGAAAGGTGGTCTGACGCTGTTGCATGCATGTTTTGGGGACTAGAAGTGTGGATGGAGAGTCATTGCCTTGGCTATTTCACACTGGAGGGGAGAAGGTAATTCAGGATCTAGTAAGCAAAGATAGAGGCATGAGCGCTACAGGTTGCTTCTCTCTGTGCTCAGGCATCCCAAACACAATGATACAATCAGTTAATCTGAGCCAGTACTGTGGTCTGGCTACATTCCTGCAGGCTAATGGCAAAAGTGCCAGCATGGATCATGGTTTGATTGCCATCTGTGCTAACACTCGGGAGACAGCACAGAGACCTATGGATTTGTGTTAGCGTAACAGAGCAGCGCCGAGTCCCAAGTGGTAGCTGTGGTCTCCTCTTGTTTGTGTTTTTGGGTGTCACCTGGGAATTAACTTGCTGAAATTTTACATTGGGGATTACTTTAAGTAGCCCAAAGCAGGACCTGCTGGATAATCTCAAGAGGCTGTCCTGGAAGCCTTAGCTCCATTTTGTACCTTTGAAGGGTTTGAAGCGATGAGATATGTCTCCATTAGGCAACCAAATTCAGGAGCTTATCTACATTGCTTTAAGATTGCTAGTTTCACATCAGCCCATTAGACAACCTCTTTCCCAGACTGGGAGTGAAATGGGACTCTTAATAACTCCCTAATACCTAGTGCTTGTAGGCTATCTTTTATTTTTCCACTTCAAAATGTCATGTTGGATTCTTGATGGAATTGGAGATTTTTATCTTCCTTCTCTATGCTAGACCTCTGACTCTTTTCTGGTTTTCTTCTACACTGAAGACTTAATTTCTCACATATGTGAGACAGGGTGAAAATTAAACAAGCTGGCAGATAGACAGAATGGTTCTTCATGTCTGGAAAGCTGCAATGAGCTGTGACTTAGGAATTACAGTGCTTCATATTCAAACTTTTCTTTTTGATGCATTGGGGTGGCACAGGAGCTGACAGTGATGTATGGAGAAAGCCCTCTTAGCAGGATTGAGGCTGTTATGTGATAAATGACACAGTATGTCAAAGGATTTCTGTTATCCATCATGTTGGCTTCCTCTGAACACATTCTCACTAAAAAGAGAAGTAGCTACACCAACAGCTGGGGGATGCTGTAGGTAGGGTCAATGGTGAGTTCAAAAGAGAAAATAAGAAAGCTAGAAAGTGCATGTTCGCATGGATGTTTAATAACCCCTGAGTTTTGAGTTCAGAATTTTAAAGTCAATTTTTGTTTAAACTTCTGAGGTACCCTGGTTTTATGTCTTTGTCAGGAACGAACATTACCTTCAACAGAAGTTGTCTTAAAAGTCATTCAATCAGAAGGTTTCAAAACCTCACCAAGTTCTCAGTGCTGACCAGGAAAGCTTTCTGTAAAGAAAAGCCATTTAGCATCAAGTTTTGCATTGAAAACATGGTTCTGTAGCCTAATACACCCTCAGACTGACTTCCTTCCTTTCACCTCTCTTTGGTAGTGTAAGTCTGAAATATGGTGGGTGAAAGTCATGATCTTTCCTATATAGATGAGAGGCATGGAAAAGACAGGCAGAGATGGTAGCAGGGTGCTATGGTTGCTGTTGTAAATGTAAGGGACAGAAAATACTTTTCAGGGAAGGAACAGGGCTTTGACTTTCAACACACCTGATACAGGAATATCATCTGTAGGACACTTTCTACTGTTGTTGACCATTCAAGTTAAGGAGTAATGTGGCAGACTTTCCCAGCTCTGTGCCTTCTGCTGTTGTAAAGTTTGTTGTCTTTTGATCTCAGATTTCTTCTCTCTGTCACCTTTAACCCAACAGTACCGCTTTATTTTTTTTTTTCATTCATTTCAGAATGATACACACACCAGTGGCTGTTCAAGAGGAGCAAGGGAGTGTGGCACAGCATAGGCACATGTCTGTTTCAATCTCCTGTAGTCCACCTCTTTTTTTTTTATCATCTGTAATGGCTGGTTTTTTTCCCTGCTTGATTAATGGACCCTCAATAGCTATGTAGTCTATAAACCTAGACAAGACAAGTAGTCTGTCTCTTTTGATTCCTGATCTCCTAAAAGCCTGATTCTGACTCTGCTTAAGTGGTGTTTATGTGCCCACATGCACAGCAGTAATTGGTGCAGGATATCAAATGTCACTACTTGACATTTCATTCATAACAGTAGCATTTAAAGTAAAGGCTTTAACTTGATGATTCACCAGTGGCCAGTGTCAAATGATCTGAGATGGTCTTCATGTTACAAGTGTCAATCAACAAATGGATTACTCTGGAGATAATTTAATCAGTGAACTGGCTTTAAAAATCCCCTTGCTTTCAGATTATTGCTTCAGCCTTATTACATACGAGATCAGAGAATAGTCTTGGTAGAAGAGTGGCTACAACTTCTGTAGCCCCTCTAACAAACCCAGTTTTGGGAGGAAGAAGTTGCAAGTCCCTCAGGTGCATCTGTTCCATAGTTAACCCAGGACTTCAGGCTCTGTGGCTGTTGAGCTGGAAGCTCCTTCCCAGAAAAAAATTTGCTAAACACAAACCAACCTAAATATATAGATAACCCAGCCCCATCCAACTCCCAGCGCTGCTGTGCTCCACTTTATTTGACAGTACAGCTTTTCCTTCACAAACTCTTCATGTGATGAGACACTTATTTCAGCTGTTGACCCCTATCAATGACCCCTCACTGGGAGATCAGGTGTAGAGAACCAGGCTATTATCTGCCTTCCACTCACACATTTCTAATCAAAGCAGCCAATTTTGTTAATGCCTACAGCTGAAGTCACAGTGAGGGAGACCTGGCTGAGTACAGAGAAAAGAAGATCTTGCAATGGTGAGCTGGGGTAAGAAATCCTAAGGGTAAGGCTAAAAAAGAAAAACTCAAGCTGGGAGAAAAGATGAACAGGCAAAGTGGGGAGAAATTCTAAATTCCAGTTTCATATTAAATATAAGAAGTCATGAGAATCAGTCGGAGGAGTGGAGAAAAGCATTTCTACACCCTCTGTGTACCTCTCCATGCTCCTTAACTTTCTTACTCCAATGAACATTGGTAGCATGTTAGCATTGTATTCTGTTTTCAGAGTGTATGTTTAAGACAAAAATAGGTTTAAAAAAATTAAATAAAATCCAAAGCAGCTCTGACAGGAAGATATCTATTTGGATGTTACAAAGGTTAATGTTTAGTTATGACATCTGTTGACTCTTTGTTATCTATGTCGAATTCTCTCTAGACTCAGAGAACACTAAAATTTGAGTCCCCGTGCACTGGGTTCAGAAGAAAAGATGAGTGGGATTGCTGTGTGGCACCTTCTGCTTTGGTCTTTATAGTCCAGGCTACTAGCTATCACTGTTGTCATTATCTATAAGCAGAGAAATCTTGTTAAATAACACAGTAATCCTTGATGATGTGTCAAACACTTGTGCTGTTCCCTCCCTTGGAGCACCCGTTTCAGTTGATAACCCTGCTGCTTGCTTACTCTTCAACATGATGTAGAGGTGTCACTTTATTCTATTTGAATGTTTTAACTGCACTTCAGTAATACATAAATGATACCGGTATCTTATAACCTGGTGGAGTAGGCTGTCAGTGGTTCACACTCACAAATGATGGGCTGGCATTTCAGCCTGGATACTGAGGCACTGCCTTTTTCTGCCTTTGTCTTTGATTTTCAGTTTTTCCTGGCTTAAAGGTTCTGTAGGCTGTAATTGCTTTTTGGGACTGATAACATTGTATCGTTAGCCCTGGATTTGAGAACAGCTGTTGTCTTTGGTTCCTGTATGTTTCACTGTCTGGTTTATAGTTATAGTCCATAAATTGTGTTAGGATTGTTGGTAACAAGGAGCGTACTGAAAATGAGATTCTTCTCAGTATTTGTGTCACTTTACGGAAGACAGAGAAGGAAGAGAAGCATTGCCAAATGACGAGAGTGTGCTGTGTTTCTCATCTTTCTGTGTCTTTGATATGAGCAAGAGTTCGGCATTTTTTCCAGGATTGCAATCAGGTGTTCACCCAGTGCCCCTTGGATTTGCAGCGTGACCTTACAGCCACAGCCACCACACTGCAGAAGCTGCTTAGCCATAGGAGACTGACGTTAGCATCTCTTCCAGTGAGTGACCTGATTCCTCATTTGTAATTCTTTGCAGCAGAGCTAATGGAAGATGCTCTGAGCAAAGTCCTGAGTCTCTGTGTGTAAACAAAACAACACTGAGAAACCCCCTGAGGACCATGTTGGGTTTTCTTTTTCCTGTGCTTTATACCTTTTCCATTATGTGAAGAGAAATGTAAATATTTTGGTTGTTTTTCCTTGCTACCCCAATATACAGTGTTTCTTTTTCCTTGCTTTAGCCCCATAGGGAGTAAGATCCTAATTTCTTTTCAGTTCTGAATCTGTCTCTGTGTCTTTCACTTTTTGCCCTTTCTTTCTCTGTGAACCTGTCTCTCCCCATGTGGTTCTGCTTCTGTCTTTGTCTGCTGCTCTCTCACTCTTTATTTATTTTTGTTTCGGTAGTCCACTGAGATTATATAAAGTTCCTGTTTAGCATGATGTGGATCAAGGACCGTGGAAGCTACAAAGCACCCTGTGTCATTACTGATGGGGACCATTCAGAACACTGTTTGCTGTTGTTCCCTTTTAGTAGAGAAACTGTTTGAAAATAGTTGATTCTGTCAGATAGGTTCAAAGAAGGACATGACAAAATACTGTAATTTAGAGAGGTCAGTTTCCACACAGCAGATTGAAAAGTTTATAAGTTTCTCTAGCTGTTCTCACATAGATTATTTGGTATCCAAGGTGATTATTCAGGATATCATGAATTTTAGGAGATGCAGTATTGGTTGAAAAGGTGTGTCCTTAGTGTCAACTATCTTCATGCCATATTCTGATGTGCAATTTGTCTTCTTTTCCTTTCTGCCCCGCCTCTGTGTTGCTCTGTCAATATACCCTAATATTGACCTGTGGACTCGGTTGTGTCACTGTGGAATCCGCCCATGCTGTCATCTGAGGAAACTCTGGTCTGATAGTTCTCCTGTACTTGTAAAATAATTCTTCCTTTCCTATTCAATAAAATAGGCAATATCATATTCCTTAAGTAGCTTTGCTCCCCATTGGCCTGCGCTATTACCATATTTTTCCCTATTACTTATGTAGAGCTGGTTTATATTAAATAATAGAGAGCATTAAATGGTTTCATTATTAACATTCAGAAATCTTTAGTGTAGCTTAAACTCCCCTCAAATCTGGAGCAAGCTCAAATCCCATTAAAAATATTCCTGGGTTTATATCCTCCAAACCATAGCTTTCATTTCTGTGGCAATTTCCCTTAATCACCAAAGAAAACCAAGCAGTGCTTGTAAATTCTCTAACTCAGTGATTACGGTATTAATGATGTATTGTGCAAAACAGGTGGTGGTGAGGGGGAAGAGTTAGAAAAGAAGAACTACTATCAACCTTGAAAATGGCAGCAGATTTCTTTGTTTCTCCTTGAAACTCATTTGGCTAAGTGAAGTGGGAGTGGGTTTGATCCTTTGTAAAAATCACGTTACTAATAATCCATTTGTCTGCGGGATACACAGAAGGGCCCCTGGATTTCATGACTTACTGTGAACATCTCTGGGGTTTCACTCTCAGCATCTGCATTTGATGCCTCTTATCCCAAATAGGTAAAATGTACCTCAGCAGGGTAGGAAAAGAACTTGAAATAATTTAAAAGCCACATTGTGTTTTTTATTTAGATAAAATTAACTACTATGTGCTTTTTTAGTGTGATATGAATAACACATTTGTCTGTGCAGAGCTGATGTAACCTAATGTTCCTGTTGCTTCCAGCGTAGGGATTAGGGAAGGGAGTTGGTTTTTATGTACTGTCATACCTGGATGTAAAAAAAGATAGATGTCTAGTAGGGAAGAGAAAAGAAGTGTTCATATATAATTTCTGGATTTTTTTTTTTTTTTTTTTTAGTATTCTGCCACAGGCTTGCTAGCGGATACATTTGAGAGAAAGAGAGCCTAGAAAAGAGAAGGCTTCAGAGAGACCTTATAGCAGCCTTCCAGTACTTAAAGGGGGACTACAGGAGAGGTGGGGCGGGACTCTTGATCAGAGTGTGGTGATAGGATGAGGGGTAATGGTTTTAATCTAAATCTACCCTCTTTCAGCTTATATTAGATATTAGGAAGCATTTTTTCCCTTGAGGGTGGTGAGGCAGTGGCCCAGGTTGCCCAGAGAAGCTGTAGATGCCCCATCCCTGGAGGTGTTCAAGGCCAGGCTGGATGAGGCTTTGAGCAACCTGGGCTAGTGGGAGGTGTCCCTGCCCATGGCAGGGGGTTGGAATTAGATGATCTTTAAGGTTCCTTCCAGCCCAAACCATTCTATGATAAGATAATCTTATTTACTTAGAATGTCCTGTGGCATATCCATGGTGCATCCGTGTATATGAAGGTCATTGATGGACCAACCCACTGAAAGTAAAAGATTCTCTTTTTTCCTCTTTTTTTTCTTTTTTCTTTTCTTTTTCTTTTTTTTTAGCAATGTTTTTCACCATTTGTAACCATTTCACCACTAGAGATTTGAAGTGTAATGAAGAAGTTTACAGTCAACAGAAAGCATCTTTTCTTTCATACTATACAATGTAATAGAAGTTAAATGGAAGGTAGAAATGCATAGTAAAGAATTGGCAGGTGTCGTGGTAATCCTGGTCCAACAAGACAAAACCTGGAATTTATGATCATCGCATTCAATAGATGACACCAAGTGTCAATATTGAGTTCTGAGCACATCATTACAATGGCAATTGGCTGGTAAGGATTCTGTTTGGTGATGTTATCTTATGCCCAGGAACAGAAGGTATGAGAACCCCTATGATTTTATTCTAAAGAATTTATTTTCATGTGTTCCTGTTATCAGTACAAATTACTTTTTCTTCATGTGTAGCATAATGCACTGAATGATAACGGTGATATCTTTGGCACTAGAATCTGAGCCTACAATGTCCTGAAAACATGTATTCTGCTGGCTAGTCATACGGAATAGGAAACCAGTGATATGATGAATTTTATTGTTTCCTCTGTTTCAGGAAATGCTAAATAGATGTCTAGATGGCCTTCTGAGTAGCATTGTGAGAAGCATTTCTACAGCCTTTAGCCTGAAGTGCAAATTGGTCAACGTAGGGACCTTGGCTTATGGTTGGATTCTGTTTTCCTACATCCCGCTGTAGATTCACAATTGCTTTGATGGAGTAAATTAAGTTACTTTGCAGTCTGAGAGTGTAACTGGAAGCATAACCCAACTGTGACATGTTAAATTGCTCCTGTTTTCTTTTTTATCTTCCTGTCAGCTTGATCTGTCAACCAATCAGAATCTGTCAGTGAAACATCTGGCTTAAACATCTGCTGGCAGAGGAAATGCAGTTTGTATCTCTGCAAACCAGTAGCAAACACTGCATATATAGGGTTGTAATGGCAAGGAAACTCCATTTCCTTTGGGAACAGCAAAAGGAAGATATGTACTGATGCTTCCTTGCTATTGCAACACTTGCTGGGACCTGATGTGTATATGTACACAAGCACAGTCTTAGAGAATATATATTTACCATGCAGGAAACCTGAATAGGTATTCATTAAAAATGTAACCCACAATCTCAGCTATAAATGCAAGGTGCAGCTTCTCCAAATTTTGCATATATATTTCCTGTGTGAACATTCTAGGCTGAGTTTGAAACATAGATAAGCCATCAGGTCAATGGAGCAGCGAGGGAATATTTGCAGTTGCAAGCAGAAAGCTAAATAATAATAATAAATCAGTAAGTAAATAAATAAAAAAAAGTCAAGCAGCTCTCTTTTCTGAATGCTATTAAGGGGCTATGTCTGTTCAATCAGTGCAGTCACTTTGCATTTGATGAAATCCTGAGAAGTGGACGTAAATAATAGTTTGAGAATATAATTGACTCAAATGTCCCTTTGCAATGATGGGAAACTTGTTTTGGAATGAACTTCAACTCAGCTCGATGAATCAGAGTACCCAGGGAAGTGGTTCTTTCCTTCAAGGCTCTCAGGTTACTTTACACATATGGAAATAAAAAATATGTCCATCCATCTGTCCTAAGCTTTATTCTTGACACTTCCTCTGCTTCAGGAGGATTTACTAACCTGCAAGAAATATGATTTGACTGTATTGATTTTTATTGTTACTTTATTCAAGTGGCATCTCCCAAACTGCTGCTGCAGCAGTGAGATTCCTTTTCCTTAAGAGAAAATTCACGTCAATAATAAATACTGGGATATTTGAGCCTCCACTGTCTTTAAAAGTTTTTTATCCTGGAGATTTTTGTGAGATGCAAGTATAATTTATAGCAGAATTTGTGATGGATGTAAACTAATTTACCTTGGAACCTGCTCCAAAGTGTTCTCATTGCTTCAAAATGTCCCTGCTGAGATGGTAGATGTGAGTGGAAGTTGGCAAAGGGAATTTTTTTTCCCCTGAGGCAGTCCAGTTGAAACAATGATGTAACCTGTCACTGAATTATGCAAGAAACTGTTAGGCAACCTGCTATGGACTGAAATCATCCCTGGAGGAACCCATAGGAGGAACAGAAGTAGCTGTGAAGGAATACTGTGAAACCCCAAAGCTGTTGCTGTCTGTGAGGCCGAGTGGCTTTGTGCATGTGTCTTACTGACCCAGTTAGATAAGTAAGATTTGTTGATCATTTGTCCTCTGGAGTAAGGCAATAGCATGAGGCTTTATTAGAGTAAACAAGGAACTTGGAATAGATGGTGACAGCAAGTCGGTCACTGGCTACTGACTCATCCTATTCCATTTGTAGGCTAACAGCGGAGATTTTTAAATTCTGCTGGTACTTTTCCTCCTGTAAAGAGAAAATTTAAACTGTATATCTGAGGATCACCCTAGCATGAAAAAATCCCACCTGTTTCCTTTTGGTGTCTTTATTGGTTGTTCTTTGTGATAGACTGAAAGGCTGGCTGGGCAGAGCGGGGCTGAACTCTGATGTCTTTCTGCCAATTTGAAGATAATGGGCTCTGCCCAAAGGGTAGTGCCAGTAGCATAAGTTAGGACAGCCCTGTGGCATCCTATTATCTTCACATTGCCAGGCCAAACATCCACTTTGGCAGTGTTGGGCCCAAGTCCTCTCATTCCAGCAACTCTGTGGTGTCAATGATAAACAGTCTGCTCATAATGATGGGGCTTGGCATTCTTTTTCCAACTGTTGCTGCAGCAGGCAACACGTCCTGTATTGTGTTTGCCAACAGTGTGTTATAGCATTTAAAACTCTTTCCAAGTGGAACTCTTTTTCATTATTTTACTGGTAGACAGGTCAAGTGACAGATTTATAAGAGGCAGAAAAGGGAACCTGCATCTCCTCCCATGTTATCATCTTTATCCACAAAGGCCTCTTGGCTTAGTTAATGTCTTCAAGTTATTTGGACAGCAGCTTACAGCACGCTGATATTTAATGAAGCTTTTCACTTAGAACAAGCAGAAGAAAATGAGGCATATTTGTCGAGGATAGTTGGTAGACTTTTCTGTCTTGTCTTTGATGTTGCAACAGCTTTCAACACTTTTTTTAAAGGCTTTCTTAGTTGTCAGAGTAATGGAGAGATGGTCTTCTCTACATAAGATTGAAAGGTTAAATTCTTGAGCAACACTGGAAGCTCAAAAGGAAACACTGCAGTGGGGATATGTGCTCTGCTAGTTTGCTGTTGCCCATGAGATCCATTTTGAGTCTCAATACCCTGTTATGCTCTACAGTGGACTATTTCTGTGCTGTTTAAAATATTGTTTCCTCTTCTCTACAACTCTTGAACTTGTTGATCAAAACAGACTTTGCAGCTGATAGGAGTTATCATGAGAGATAAGAAATGGGAGGTTAAATGAATCTCATTCTGAGTTCATGGAACAAACCTATTCCTGGTGTGAATGCATCTAAACCTTAAATGGGCTTGACTGGGGAATCAAAGACTGGAAAGATGGGATAGCCAGATGCCTCATGCGAAGTAAAACGGTCAAATATATGATGGTTTGAATGTATGTCAAGCACTAAATAAGTCTTTTTGACTTTGTCAGTGTCTTCTGGTGGAATTATGTTAGATTTATACCAACTGAAGGAGAGCTGTGCTTGTACCCTCCAAAGGGTGTATTCAGAAGTATTCACCAACATGGAACATCTAGGGTATAACTTTATATTAAGGAAGGAGGTGAGTTTGTTATTTTGGATGTAAACCACTATGCTGTTGGTTCATCCCTATCATCTGTGAACCATCCGATGCAGTATTTCTTTTGGGCAGCAACTCGTACTGTATGCTACAGAAGACACAAGAATCCTCCTCACAGACAAATGTGAGGAAAAGACACCATTGTAATCTTTAATCATTGGAGAACGGCTCACAACTGGAATCGTTAGGGTTTTATATTTCCTTTAAAATGCTTCTACTTTGAAATTCAGCCAGTCTTTGGCTGTTTGAAGACTTAACGCTTTAGGAGGTCACCTAATCACCTCTCCCTGTGCGATGGTGTAAAACCACGTTCTGTGATTTCTTCCAAGCAAGTCATTCACCTGACTGAGCTGGAAAGTGCTAGACTGAAACAACACTAAACAATTTCAACCCATTTCAACACCTGCAAATTTTATGTTTTATTAATGTTTACACACGATTGCAGTTACTGCCTTTCTGCTAGACAGCAGCTGGGGGCTGATGGCAGGCCAGCTGCAGCCTGCCACAGCTACTGCTGGAGTGCCTGCATGTCTAAAAATGATAAAACATCCAGCCCTACAGTTACCTAATTGCAGCTGGGATTTTGCAGCTGCGGAGTCACACCATGAGAAATACATTCAGTGCCGCAATTCAGTGAGCGGGCTTTTTGGGCCAACAAATCTGCCTTGCGAGCTGAAGAGAAATGAGCTCTATAGACCTAATTCTTCCTTTTTTAATTTCTCTGGTTGTAATCCCTTTTTGCTCTCTGTTGCTGGTAATTTTCAATGCTCAAGAGTAGAGGTAAGTGTCCTTCATGGCATCAACCTTTGAGGACAACTAAGTAATTGCTTTCCTGGCTGTGAGGAAAAAAAAAAATGTTTTGCTCTCTTTGAATCATCATTTTTCCACTGTTATCAAATTTTTACTTTGCAGTCTGTTTAGTAATTACCCATCTATACAGTGATGGCAGTAATACCTTAAAGAAACACTTTGGGTTTAATTTAATGATAATAGAATTGTTTGAAATGTCGAAGTGTTTGTTTGAAAAAAGATGGTCCTATTGAAATGGAATTTTCATGTTAAAAGTACATTTTCCATACTCTGAAGGAGGATGGGGATGATTGATTTAAAAATAAAACCAACCTAGGTCTTTATTTGGACATAAGAAAATGACAATAAGTATGACTGGTTTGGTATACATTTTTGCCTAACTCATTGGAAAGTTTTGGTCATGAAACTTGCCAGCTGGCCAGAAAATCCGAACAAAAACTTTACCAGCTTTCTGGAAAATGCTGTATATTTCTCTCTGACCGTTTTTGGAAAGTGGTTGTAAATGTTGTTATATCTTAAAGATGATAAGTATTAAGCATTATACAGCATCTTATAGCATTATTAATTACACAATGTTGTTGGAATGAAGCTGGTCAAGAAGGGCAGAAGACTGGTTGGTTGAAGTTTTAGCTAAGTCCTATCCTGTAGGCAGCAAGTGACTTCACTTGCTTGTAAATATTCCAAAAAATAAGGGAAGACATCAAGCTGAGAAAGTACTAAATTGGCTAAATACAGCCTGTGACAACTGAACTATGTTGCCTATACATAGGAGGAAGACAACTTAGATCTTAAGGTCTTTCTTATACCATCAGTGTTTTCGCAGTCTTGGTCAAAATAATTGGCAACCTTGTGCAACCTTTATTCCTGTTGATAAGAATGGCTAACTTGAATTTGCATATTGATTTTTGTAGGGGGTATTTCTGTGAGCTTATCTATATTGACTAAATGTTATGCAGCTGAGTCTTTATTCTCTCTTGGGATAGCTCAAAGAACAAGGAGTCCTGAAGAAATTCAAAAAGGAAAAACGCTATCGGATATCATCACAAATATTCTAGAGACTTGTTAGCTCTCCTGCCTTTTATTAAGATTCTAAGCAAGTACCATGGTTATTTATTTTTCAAATACATCTTGGAATAGAGAAAATTTTATTCCTCTGTGCTTTCTTTCCACGTCATTCCACTGAGCTGCTACAAGTGCATCTCCACTGAAAACAGTGTCTTGAAGTTGCATCTAGGGTTGTTTCTCAGCAGTCACAGAATATTGTTCTTCTCTTCGGGAAACAGTTTTGAAAACCTCTTGGTTCAAAGTTGGAGCTTAGCACAGTTTCTCCTTAGAGGCAAATGTCGTATTGCCCTGTATTACGTGCTTTGCAGTACATCAGTGTTGTCATTAACCTGTTGAGTCTGAATGTGTATTAGCGGTTAAAAATGTGTTCTGCTCTTTTATAGAGATGTGAGAAATCTTCTTTCCCCATGAGGAGGTCAAAAAGAGTTTGCTATTTAGGCAGAGAAAAACTGTAGCCCTCGGTCGTTGATTTCTGTAAAGATAGGCAACACAGCCCTGTTCTTTGTTTAGTATCTGAGTGTGCTGAGTTAGATCAGCCAGCAGATATAAATTGTTTTCAATAGCAACATGTCAATTTTTACCCATGGGCCTTCTAAGCAGAAGAGCTATAGCTGTAAATTACCTTTCTATATGTCTCACAATAAGTGATCGAGAGGTTGTATTAGAGCTCTCTTCTTTTCTCCATGTCTAAATAAGGGACTCTATCAGCCTGGTACTTTGTCATCTACTTTCCTATGAAATATTTCAACTTTTTGGATGAAGACCTGATACTTTTAACTCACTGGAAAAGGACAGTGCCTCTTATCTGAAAGATTTTTTTAAACACTTTGCTACTAAGATTGGATGCTGATCATTGATTTTCTTCATGGGCGTCTTCACACCCATCAATCCCATAATATTCACAATTCATTCTCCTTTAAGAGGTTATTCTTCTATTATATTACATTAAAAAAAATATACGTGGAGGTGGTGGGGAACAGCTAAGGGGAAAAGAGCCCCAAATATTTGGATAAAGCACTGTATCCCTCATTCTGGAATATTGCTGACATCTTGTGATGTTTCGGGCTTCCCGATTCAATTTAAGAACAGAGTTAAAAATGAACAGTAAGGACCATAAATTAGTTGCCCCAATCCAATTTTTTTTTTTAGAAAGCTCATTAAGAATTTCCTGACTTTGGAAGATGCTGAGTGATTGCAACACTATTGAACTTCAATAGGCAGTGATGAGAACTCCATAATTTGAAAAATCAGGTCATTTATTTCAGTATTCAAGTAACTTCATTTTACAAATCTGTTTCAAGAGTGAATTTTTTGATCATATTAGTCCCCAATTAAAATTTGTCAATTGCTATGCAAAAACAGCTTAGATTTTTTTGCTCACACAAGTATATAAGAACCGCTTTCATATATTTGTTTGTATCTAGTGCCCTAGTTTTCCTTAACTAGAAACTTCCAGCAAGACTTCCACAGTTTATGTGTTTGGCATGGCACCTATTGCAAGTCATTCAGCTCCCCTGAGATACTGATAGTACATCTTGGGAATCTTAAATCTGTCTATGCACCCTGAATTTTTCAGTGCTAGCTTTACTTAGCACTGAAATGAACTTTCTTAAACCTTTGCCCAACTCTTGCTAGGGTCTGTGAGTTTTCTGGAGAATTTAGTTCAGTTTTTTTGGTTTTACAGTAATTCTGTCTGTTACTGCTTGTTATATGTGTATATTTTTAATTTTTTCTGAATGTTTTGCAGACCTCTGCAAGCCCGTCAGGTTTCTCTAGTGGATACTTTATTTTAATAAGTGTGTATTGAATGCTTCATTTAACTTTACTATTGTGAAGTGCCCAGAGACACTGTGCTCGGATGAGCAGTTATGTAAGTGCAATTTGTTTTAGTTTTTCCGTATCAGAATTAACATTCATCTGAGGTTTGAAGGCTCATACTGCATGTGCATGGGGGAAGGTAAACAAATAAGAGAGAGGTTAGTGCATCTGCAGACTTAACCCCAAACTGATTTACTTCTTCGTGACTCCTTGCCCTGCTCACTGGCAGATCAGTCCCCCAAGTGCCTTTCTAACAGATACGCTGAAGGATTAGCTTCACGCCAGCAGCTGACTGAATTTGTTTTGCTGAGAATTGCAAGATGCAGAATGTTATCTCTTTGTTTCTCCTCCACCCCTTATCATTATTAAATAATTATTGTTTGACATGCCCATCCTGGTGAACAGATGCTTTATTAGTAAAGCTTTGTTGTCTACAGGCTGGATGTGGCGTTGGTAGTAGCTGGGAGATTTCATACAGGGACAATTCAAATTCATCATTGGTGTGGCAGTCCTAAGACAGTTTCTCTGGCCTGGGCACTGTAAGAATTAAATCTTTCTTCTCTTTACCTGAGACTCTTACAGGAAGGATGTAGTAGGGGATATGGTACATGCATTTGTGAGCCAGAGGGTCCCCAAAGAGTGAGTGGTGTTTTGGGTTGGTTTGTTTGTTTTGGTTTATTTGGGTTTTTTTAGTATCTGGAATAACTTTTCAATCTATGTGCTATGCATCACTTACTAGCTATTGTACGAAATGGTCTTCAGTTACTGGCAGTGACGGTATTTCTAGTTTGTTGCTTAAGTCTTCCAAAGCCTCAGTGGTCTCCCTGAATACATGGGGTAATGATGCAATGTGTTAACTAAGAGTTCACAAACTGGAGAGACATATTATGTAGGGGTGGAATATCTACGAGGAGGATACCACGTGTTGGCAAAG
>NW_010105598.1:0-16685 GCF_000699245.1 Pterocles gutturalis | reverse complement strand
GGTAGAATGTATAACAAGAAAAGGTTTTTGGTGGTGGTGTAGTGTTGGGGTTTTTTTTCTGTTTTGACTTGGAAGCAGCATTGCAAACAGGTCTGATCTGTAAATATTGTTCATCTACACAGAACAGAAAATTTATTACAAAGAAAGCAAATAGTTTTATAAGAACTCCAGACTCCTCAGTAGAATTCACAGGCAGAGTTAGAAATCCTATGTCAGAAAGGAGAAATATAACAAGCCTGCATTCATATGTATCATCACTGAGTAATTTGTGAGGAAATATTACTTTATTACAAAGAGATTATAGTTACCGTGCAAATAGTCTGTGAAGTTAGTAGAGGTCAAGTCCCATAACACAATAGCAGGAATTTGCAGTGATGTTGTAGATATTGGCAGTAATATAATAGAATCACAGAATGGTTTGTCTTGGAAGGGACCTTAGAGATCACTGAGTTCCAACCCCCTGCCATGGGCAGGGACACCCTCCACTAGCCCAGGTTGCTCAAAGCCTCATCCAGCCTGGCCTTGAACCCCTCCAGGGATGGGGCATCCACAGCTTCTCTGGGCAACCTGGGCCAGTGTCTCACCACCCTAACAGTAACAAATTTTCTTCCTAATATCTAATCTACATCTGAATGTTCTGATTCACAGCAACTGCTTTGAGAGTTTTTCTTTCCATTCTAGTTACCTCTTCAGTTCCACAGGAGTAGAGGACGTCAAGAAGGCGTGCTACCTCCTGGGCTACCTAGCTAAGTAGGGATCCTAAGAAAAGCTAACAGAGATCTGAAGTCATTGCTGCACTTTTTTTTTTTTTTTTTTTCCTGGGCCTCTACATATATTTTTGCTTCTGATTCTTGCTCTTAATCTGTGATGCCACATGTTGCCCTTCTGCATTATTTATTTTGATTTAAGTCTTAGAACAATCATCTGAAAATTGCAATTCTTAGTACTCATTTATATGCAGAGATTGCACCGATTTAACCAACAGATTTTTAAATCAACTCAGTTAATTCAATGCAACCCATATGTGTGCAATTAGCTTAAGTCAGTTAAGAATCCTCTTCAGCTATATGGATATAAGCAACATTTAAAATAAGAAAGTCATACAGGACTTGGAAACAGTCTAAAAGACATTACATTTAAAGTTTCAGTTAATTTTATATGCTTTCATCAGATCTCAGGTTCTATTCCTAGTTTTCCAGTGATTTACTGCTTTTTTGTGTGAGTGGCTTCGCTTCTCAGTATTCCTGCCTGCAAAATTAGGATTTGCTGACATAGCTTGTAGGAGGATGTAAGTGGGGCTGTTTGGGAAAATGTGTGTTTCCCCCTATGGAAAGCTTAAGCTCTTCTATGAATAATGGATAGCCAAAACTGGAGCCAAACCTTCCCATTTAAAAACAGTATTGCCGCTTGGGAGCTGTTTGGCTGCCCTGTTGTCTTGGCTCCCTCAGCCAAACTACAACTCCCATGTTGCATCATAATTCTGTGTGTTACCAGATTGCTGTCGTACTGTCTTGGTGTTGCATTACGGAGCATGTGGCCGAGCCAAAGTGACCCTCTAGAGGTCTCTAAGAAATCTCAAATCCATGTTTTCTAACATGTGCTGAAGCATAGCTCTTAAACTGTTCTGATGTTTTGGGTGATACAATTTGGAGTTTTGACTGAAAAGTCCCAAGTTTTGCGGGGAATAGGTGTTTGGTGAGGAAAAGCCAAGACTTCCTGCAGAAAGTAGATACTTGTTATAAGAAATTTCTTGAGCTGTAAATTGACAGCTGTAAAATTCCATCTAAAACTGGTGACTATAAATGTTGTTTTAAGGCTTTCTTATCAGGGACATGTAAAGTTTTTGAAGATCCTGAGAAGGGACTCTTGAGATGACCTCATCTCACGGACCTGTCAAGAAACTGAGAATTTAGTTTTTATTCCTTATGTGCTCCTTCATAAAATAGTACAAAGTATTACCACTTGCATTTTTCTCATAAATGACAGTGCAAAGCACGGACAACTGCAGGTGAAGAATTATCTGCTATTTAATAGTTAGCATTGTTACATCTAGAAGAAATAGAAATCTGATGGGCATCCTTTGATGTGGAACTGGGAGGGAGTTTAGCTCATCTGTGGGAATGCTGTTAACTCACCTTTCCAGTAAATCATGCAAACTTCTTGTCTGATTTGATTATGACATTGACAGCATTAGCTGGGGTGAAGTAGATCTCATTCTGCGCTTCTAACTGCTTTGTGACAAAATGTGATTTTAAAAAAATGTATCCGTAGAGAGAAAAGGAACCCTTATAGCAGAGGGAGCTGGGCAAAGATAGAGACATAGTTACGTGCACCGAACACGAAAAGCACAGACTGCATCGTTTATCTTGGGAAGCAAGGCTGTCCATTGTGACAAAATCAGTCAGATGTAGCAAGTGAAGCACTGAAGGCTCATTACGCTAATTAGTATCAGTGCTCAGCTGTAGGGAGTCAAGATGAAGCTGGCAGAGTGATACTTTGGGATAGTGTTTGCCCCAGAGGAAGTGTTTATGCATCATGGATTCATTAGTCAGTGCCGAGAGGGAAGAGTCATCCAGCAGCCACGGTCTGAAATGAGACAGATCCTTTCAATGGCTATCTTAAACTGGGAAAGGAAGAGCATCACTTTCTTCACTCCTTGGAGTAACCAAGTGAGGTGATCACCTCACTGCAGGGAAACCCTGGGACTTACCAAGGTGTAAAAGTGAGATGTCTCAGAGGGGGCTTTAAGTGGCTCACTTTCATGGTGGGAAAGGTATTTCACTATGAAATTAATGGTGCAGTCCAGAGCACAGTAGGAAAAATACCCTGCTCTCTAATCCCCCATCTTTGATTCCAGATGTAGAGTGCTGTAGTGCAAGTCTGTATGTATGTCTGCTATAAAATTAAATAGATTAAATGAAGAGCTCTCCAAAGAGGTCCTCAGCACTTCATATTTTCTTGAATGCTATTACGGCACAAGAAATTTCAGAGGATGGACGATTAGTTAGCTGTCTTTATGAAGCTTCTGAAAAATATCTGAACATTTTAAAATCCAGATGGTTTTATATCACATAAGCATACTGTTTCATTGAATTGTTCTCATTGCAAAGCCTCCAGTATTTACCTTGTTCCAGTGATATGCTGTTTCTAGAATGTTCATTGGCATCACAGGGCAAGACCATGATGCAATGTCTGGATGGCATTGGACAAGCATCTCTGTGGAATGGGCACATGATGAATATAGATGTTATGGTTTCTGCACATGGGCTTGAACAAAGAGCGAAAAAATGGTTATACTTCTGACATCTTCCTTTAAATTATGAGGGAGGGCTTTGCTGGTACTCTTGCTTCCTCATATCACTGAGTCTTGCTTTCTGAAAAGATTAAAAATGAAGAGAAATGAAGGATTCCTCCCTGCTCTCCTTTTTTGTTTTTTTTTTTTTCTTCTTCTTCTTTTCCCTCTAGGTTGCTCTGAGCTTTCTGAATGGCAAGACCAAAACACTTTAATGCAAGTATTCCTGCTTCCATCCTAGGCAGTAGTTATTCATAAAGTCCAGCATGCTGTGTCTGGTTGAGGCTGCCTCATGCTGCTCAACGGTGTCCTGATGTTTACTTGTGCCTGCTTCCCTTTATATAGTTATTCTTGTCCTATGCTAGTACTGCTGTCTGCTTTTAAGATGCACAGCGAATGGTGATGCTGCACTCTACATATCAAACACACTGCATCCTTTAGATTTTGTAGTTCCCTGTGCCCCAGGTGCTGTTATTATCAGTCCTCACATCATTCATTTGATATGATGGGCCCTGTCTTTCCATTTATCTGTAATGGACAAGAGACTTTGAATCATTTTATCTTCCAAGAACACATCTTTTCTTTAAAAAGTGACTTTTCTCTCTCTCCATTTCTTGTTTTCTTTCTTGTCTAAAATCTTGTGCGTTGTATTTATCCCTCAATCTCTTTACTCTGTGTCTTCTGGTCCTTTTTGGTTTGTTTTTCCTGTGCATCTACCTTTTCTGGTCCTTTTTGGTTTGTTTTTCCTGTGCGTCTACATTTCTCTCTCTCTCTCTTCCCCCACCCCTCCCATTTTACTACCTGTGCAGGGCACTGATCCAGGCTTGTTGCAATCAATTAAAATGTTCCATTGACCTTATCAAGCCTTAGGTTAGGACCAGCTAGCATCTTTCCATCCATACACACAGCTCATGCAGAATTTAGTGCAGTTTAATGCAGTGTCTGAGGTTACCTTGTCCTCAAAGCCAAGTGGCTTTAAGAGTAAGACAACAGAGAAAACACATCTGTAGCAACATTTAATCTCAGACTTTGAGGTACAAGATTAAAAGCAAGGTTTTACAAGTGCAAATAGATTTTAAAATACAATTGTATCTTAAACGAACAAGTCTGTTCTTTAGCTGCTTAACCTCTTTCTCATTAATTCTATGAGGTGGCCCTGCCTTCAGAGCAAGGGCACTTACCTCCCATGGGTTCAGAAGGGGAATCTCAACCTGATCTTTCCGTCTGTAGTGCATCAATTTCACATGCCAGGGACTCAGTTTTCATAGAGTAGTTCTACATGACTAACTGAATTTATACATCCTTAGAGCTGAGGATTGCGTGAAATAGGAATATTCTTCTTGGTGTATAATGATGGTATTTGAAGCTAGCACTCACCAACAAATTCACCTAAGGATGAATTTACTCTGCTTGGAACCAGTCACATGAGTTATTTTTTCTCCAGGGACTGGATGGCTTAAATACTTGGTTTTATTCATTTTACTGAACTATGTGGCACTACTGGATTACATCTGAAGGACAGACTACCCAAGTGTTTTTTTCCTTGAGCAACAGTGAGTGCTGAACACTTTTCCCTGTATCATTGTGACAGTCAGTGTTTTCTGGCTACGTCCACTCAGAAGAGTTTGTTTAGTAAGTATCAGAGGATCTCTTCTTCTACCAGCTCCATAGCTTCTCTTGAGTCATTCAACAGATAAGTAGAGAAACACAGTTTAAATGTTTTGCATATACCTGAATAATTCATTTGAATTTAAGATACATAACAAATAGCAGAATTACAGGTAATCTGTATAGAGACAGAGATGAGGTTTTCTTTACCTATTGGAATTGTTTTTGGCAAATGTTTTCATAATTTTCTTTGAGTTGTTACTAGTCCCATCCAGGGTGGACGGTAGTCTTGCTAATGCTGAAAAGGAGAAAAGACACACAAAACTTTTAAAGCAAATATAATAGCTTAGAACTGTGCTGTAAGAAATGCCTTTGATTTGAGCAGTGAATTTCATTAAATCCTGCCAAACTTTCAAAGCCAGTCTCAGCTTCCCAGCTGCTTTATTTGCCATCAGCATTTGAAATCAGCTTAATATTTTACCTTCACCCTTGTCTGCAGAGCATAATGGACAAAACTATTATCTGCGAATGTCATCACTATTAGGAAAGGGAGAAAAGTGAGAAGGAACAAGGGGAAACTAGGCTGGCAGGGAGCTGGTATCTACAAAAATAAACTGACTTTAACAGTATGATGAGGGGGGTGGGATGGGAAAAATTAGCCTCTCATAATTTAATTAAAGTTCTGCATCTCCTTAAGAGCCATGGATACAAACTGTCAGGCTGAGGGCTAATTTTTAAAGGTTATTTAAATGAACAGAGATGTTAATAATTGAAGGGACAAAGCTGAACTTCATCTCCCAGCTCTTGCCTACACACAGAGAAGTTACCTTTCTTCCCTGCAGTAAATAAGAGCTTTCAAATTATTGTTTTAGTTTAGTAACTGTAACCCAGCTCTAATACTAAGCAATCAGCAGCATCTGTGAACTGGGGTGGAGGTATTGGCTTGTCATAGGGTCATCTCTGAGAAAAGTCACAATTTGTATAAGAGCAACAGAGATGATAAATTGTATTACGGACAGAGTGAAACCTGTTGAAAGAGTGAGGGTGCTGTGAACTGCAGAGATGTTGGCATGCTGTGTGGAAACTATTCTCCCATACGAGTAATACATTGCAGTCCATGGGCCACAGCAGAACCAGATTCTGCAGCAGGAAACACTGGTGCTTCGTCGCACTATCTACTTGACGATAATGTATGCTAATGGAGTTGTTGAGGAGTTTTTCTTACATGCTTTTCTAACAGATTGTGGGATTTCTTTATATGTTCTGAAGGAATAAGGAAATTTTTTACAGAGGCTTTTAGTTTAGTCTAAGAAATAGTGAAATAAAAAACTGAGCTTGGGGTTGTTTTGACATTAATCTCTGTATTTATTGAATCCTTTCATGAATAGTTTTCATTTGTCATGTTTCTACTCCCCTGCATGTTTGGCTTTGTAAGTTGGATTCTTCCAGCATGTACCAAGGGATTTTATCTGAGGGACACGCGCAGATGGTTTGAGTAGACATAAACTAGTGCCAATCCCAACAAGAAAGATGGGGAAAGTAGGGCTGCTTTTTTTTTTTTTTTTTGGTGAGCAATAGCAAAGCTGAAGAAGTACTTCTCCAGGTCTGAAATAACAAGACTTTTATTTTTTCTTGGTGTTAAATAGAAGTGTGAGAATAAAAGTCAGCTGGCATTCTTTCCCTCAAAATGGAAATTCTGTTGTTATCTTCAAAGTTTTGTTCCCTCACGTAACTGTGGTGCAGGAAGACTTCACACACTTATCTCAAGGAAGCGTTTGGGTCTAACTACCACAGGGTCTTACTTTTTTACTAGTCACATTGAGGAAAGATGAGTTTCTGAATGCAACCCAATGACTCTCTATGTGGAGTTGTACCTATTGAAAGGAAGCCATGTAAGCACACAAGTTCTTGGTGGAAATATAGATGCTAATCTCAGTTGAGCAGCTGTTGTCCTGAAGATCGGGAGAGGTGTGAGCCTAAAGGTAACTTTACCTGAAGAGCCTTTAAGAAACATAACAGACGTTGTCATGTTTTCATCTAGAATTTTTGGCAGAAGCATCACAGCAGCATTTACCTACTTCCCATGTGTTAGCTATTACTAATGTTTTCCGATTTGTCGAATGAGTAACATGGGAACTATGGAATGTGAAGAAATAAAGGGAATTCAGATAAAAGTGAAACTAGAATAAACTTGGAATGGATCTTGTGATGTTGCCAGAAACCCCAAGATGGCATCAGAGACCTCGTTTTTCTACATTAAAAATGTATGAAATATTCATAGTGAGTTTTATTATTTCTTTGTCTTCCCTTCTTAACTGATTCTCCATTATTTATACTTTTTTTTTTAATATACTTGGTGACCCTTTTTCTTCAAGCATCATTTGCAAGGTATTGCTAATGCCAAAGATCCTACATACAGCACACCCTAGCTGCAGTGCAAGGCTCTGCCAGTGCAACAACAGATCACATCCCCAGGAATATATTTGTACTTCATTTTGTTCTAGGCGGCCGGAACAGAAAAACCAGATGCAACACTCCAGCTAGAAATTAATTCAATCCAACAGTTAGGATTTTTTTTTTTTTAAGCACAAGCCACCCCAAGCTTACAATGCCCCCAGCAGCATTCTAGTGCTGAACTGGATAGTATAGTGATGACAAGGACCTGCCACAGTCTGTAATATGCTGGATGGTTGATTCCTGAATTTTATCAGCATGTGGCAACTTGAAAATTGTGAACTAAATTGTAGCAAATGCTTTGAGGAGTGGGAGAAGGCTCTGATCCACACACGGTCACTAACAAGGGAGATTAGTTGGATTTTGTAAAATTGTACAGAGATGTACTGGTCCATCCTGCACAATCTTCCACTGATCACTGAGGCAGTGACAGAATATGTTCAAGCTAACCAAGGGAAACATTTTTTTTTCAGCACAAATCTGGGATCCTTATTTAGCTTCTTATTCAGCCTTTGCAGTGAAGCTAGGTAATTAGTTTATATAATGATGTAGCATGCATCAAGATCTTCTTGATGTGCTTTAGATAGTTGCATTTCTTGTGAGTGGAGAAGCTTAAATGAGATATCCAGCTCATGTCATTTAAGTGCATTCATATTTCAGACTGGTTGAAGAGATTCAAGTGCCTGTCTTCAATTAGAATGAACAAGAGTTGGAGGTACTTGTTTGCTATGGAGGTTTTGAGAACCTTGTGCTCTATGTAAGCTGGGTGAATTTCATAAATAGCACATAATTTAGAACATTTCAGATGACTTTCTGTTTGTAAGTAGTCTTTTGATTTGTACATACTTAGGTAAAGGAAAATATGTGTTTGTTTTCAAGACTGTAACTATGTGAAGATTTGAAATAAAGGAAATGATAAAATTCATATATGCTAAGTGCCTTTGAAATATAATACAGTTCATTCCAGCCCAATGTTCAAAACCTTTATATCTGTGTCCTAACTGACTTACCCAGTCCTTGTGCCAGAGGTTGCCAGAATTGGAAACTTTTTGGATTCAGCTGCTGTTTTTCTAGTTTGTGATGTGTTGCTTTCTGATTTCAGCCACCGTTGCTCATTGAGTGGGGATGATCTGAACAGGCAGTGGTTGACACCCAGTTCCTTGCTCCATCCAACTATTTACCATGCCAAAGGTCTTCTCTATTACCTGCGCAGCATTGGCCGGGCTCCTCTGGTGAGTCTCTTATAGGATCTTTTGTGAGTTACGGTGTATAGGTTGCTTACTGTAGTGGTGTGAACTGTCTTGTTTTAGAGCTAGAGAGATTTGGAAAGTGTCATGTACTGTTACACTTTTATCTTACAGAAGTGTTCTGAAAGTCTTGGATATTTATTGCTTACTGAATCTTATAACCAACAACTCCAAATTTCAGAGTCTCTGCACACCTGGAAGATAAATGAGAAAATTATTTCCTTAAAGCTCTTCAATAGCCTTGAAGTACTCAAACTAATCTAAATATTATGAGTAGATTATTGCTATCTTCGTGGCAATGACGGGAGAAATTCCACAAAGATTTGGTCTGAATGGACTGTGCAAAAGCTCACGTTGGAACAAAGCATGCAATCACAAAAACACAGGAAGCAGCCCACAGAATATCTGAACTTCCATGCTCCTTTGGTGATGGGGAGAAAATGACTGGTTTTGGGGCGTACCAGGAGAGATGGGTCTCATCTCAAAGTTGCAACTGGGATCGGGCTGGAATCCAGCCTATTTGCTCAATCTTGTTGTCCAGCAGAATGAAAAGAGAGTTCTGAGACCTCCGGAGAAAAGCCACGGGGAGGTTTGAGTGTTAACGAACAGATGTGCATGCGCAGGCTGGAGGTTGGCTACTGATAGCTACATTCAAACGTCCAGACACAAAATTCTCTCTGGTTATATCAGAAAAGGCCCTGACAAGGTGAAAATGTCTGCGAGCTTCAAATGAATTCTTGTGGGAATGTGGTTTTTGGCTAAGGCAATGACCCTCTGCAGCCTGAGGAATATTATGGAAACTCAACTCACAGTTGTGAATTTACTCATCAATCTCGTTTTACCCTGCTATTTGCTGTCTGGTCTTTTTAAATACACAACCATCCCCGTCATATCCAGGTACATAAAGTTGAATGTGCACTCAGTGCAGGTTTTCATCATTGCTGAGTGAAGGGAGACTATTGATCCTATCATCTTCCTCATTCACAGGCTGCATGTTGGTCTTGGACAACTGATTTTTCTTTGCCTTTGAAGTATACTTTGATTTTGCTTTATACATGTTCAAAAATGCCTTTTTCCTTCTCCAGAAGAGAGCCGGGATTCTTCTATTTTTTTCAATTTATTTTTTTATTTTTACGTCCAAGATCCCACAGAGCCACGTTCACTGATAGCTAAATGATTTCTGTGAAGTGATTTAGTTTCATTTATTCTGGGGATGCACAAGCAGTTTCTTCAAAGCAAAGAAAAGCTGCTTGAAGGAGAAAAGGAAGTGACTTTAAAGGTAACAACCTTTCAAACCAAAGCCATTTTAATTGCTAAGTTCTATATACAACAGGCTGCTAAGTGCTTTTTTTCTTCTTTTGTCTCTGGGAACCTAGTAAGACCAGAGACTGGATGCACTGTGGTGTTGGCAGCCCTCTGTGGCATGGGATCTCCTTTCGACTGAGTGTAGCAAAGTGGGAGTGTTGGAAACCTTTTGTCTGGGAGCAGACAGGTCTGATGGGGAGACAGAAATTGCTCTCTCCTTGAGCATTTGTTTAGAACCATGCTTTAGAAGTTACAGTTGACAACGTAGTTGCAGCATGCAACAGGGAATGTGCAGCTTGTGCAGAGAGTCTGGGGTGGAGTGAAGAGCAGGATGCCCTTGGAGGGGACAGAAAAAAACTTCTTAGGGACCAGGAGGGCATAGGAGTATGGCTTGCTGCCATTTAAAGGCATTATATCCAACTTGGAAACAAGTATCTGCCTGCAAGGATGTTAGTCATTGCAAGGAAAAAAAAAAAAAAAAAAAAACCAAACAAACCAAAAAACAAACCAAAACCCTAGGCATGTCTACCTTGAAACTCTGAGATTCAAAGTCCTGTCACAGTGCTATTAAGGAAAAAATGAAACTTTACACACACACAAAAAAAGAAACTTCAAAATGTTTTGTCTTCCAACAGATTTCCTTTCTTTCCATTTTCTATCTTGCTTTTTCTTTATTTTAAAAGGTGCCTGTGACTCATGGGGAGGGTTGTTTTTTAGTTAGAAAGCAGTCATTACCTTCAGGATGATCAGTGCTGGCAAATAACTTTAAATAGACAAAAATTTGTATGTGTCTTGAGTCATATCCCAGTTTGTGCAAGCCTTGGGAGTTTGACTGGTTTGTGTGTATTAGTGTTGCAGCCATAAGGAAGGACAGGCTGGAAAAAGAAGACTGGTAGGTCCCATTTGCTTAGTGTTTGTCCAGACATATCCCAGGAAGAATTCTGTATTGAGTGCTCAAACTACAAAATAGAGCTTAGCTTTGGTTGAATGGTGAGATATAAGCCACCCCGTAGTGTGAAAATGAGGCAGAGGAATGTATTATAAAGAATAATTGAGTGTAAACTTTGGGAGTGACTGCAGTATCCAGCAAACTTAATTAAAATGTAGCTCTGTGCAATTTGGGAAAAGAATGAAAGTATTTCCAGTAGCACTGATGCTGATTCTACTGTGGAAGCTGGCGACAATCAGTGAAAGATCCCATGGCCTGAAACAGCAGATGTATTATAGAACCTGGCTTTGATAATCCTTTACCATCAAAGTCTTATTCCAGGCCTGTCACTGAAGACTCATTTGCAGGTTTCTTGAGGTGCAGAATTACAGACCTGCTACTGATCGGACAGCCCAGCTATCGGACTATCTGATCACCTCTGTGTGGTTTCTGATATGTAAAATAAGATTTTAGGCAGATATAATATATTATGTCTTTTGTGTGTTGGTAATTCTGGAAATTGGCAGGTAATTGATACGCAATTGAGCTGGGTTCTCTGCCTTGAAATAAAATGAAAGCTATAAAATCCTCTTTGATATTCATAGGAATAAATGCTAGGTGGTACCTGTGGTTAACCTAAGCTATGGCTGTGTGTTGCTGATAGCTTAGATGAAACACCAGCTGGAAAAATGGCTGTCATTAAGAAAAACAATAAATGCAACTCTTTGGGAGACATTACAGGATAATTGCACGTGGTTCAGCCAGAGTTATTTCAAGCGCAGGGGCTGCATACGCCCTGGAAAATACATACACAGCCCAATCTTTGGGGTCTGTGTAATGCTGGCTTTTTTCCTTTGGAGATGATGCTGGTTGTAGGTTTGCACCAACGAGCAGCTCTCAGGCTGCCCTTTTTGTCCTCCCTTTTCTGCCTTTGCCGGGTGGGAAGGGCATAAGTAAAGCAGGAGCAGCTGTAGGTCACTGTTCACATGCTTTAGGTGTGGGAAGCACGTGCTGCAGGGATGGGGATGTGCAGACTCACAGCCCCGCAAAGAGCGGGATGTGAATGGTGGTGCAGGAAGGCAAGTTGACAGGTCAGAAACCACAAGAAAGAGCAGTGTACAAGCTGAGATATGTATAATTGTCCACCTAATTAGCAGCAGTGAGATGGGTCTTTATGCATGTGTGCCTCGGCCTCTCCAGTATGTCAACCTACTGTTTGTCAGAGGAGCTGAAAGAATGAACACGCTCAACTCCTAGATGATTAAACTCCCTGACTTGCTGCAGCTAGTTACTGCATAGCTGGTAAATAAACACACTATGGTAAATCTTGCCCTAACTGGTGGTGGGAGAAGCCCATCTACTCCCTCTGTTTCTCCCTTCTTGTATACATATTTATGTAAGAATACGTATATTTTTTACCCCATATTTCTCCCCCATCTCTCTTTATATTGATCCGTAATTCTTCCCTACCTTCCCCCACCCATTCTTTTGTCTTTGACATAAGCCCTGGAAAACTGTTTCAATGAAATCTTGAAGCTTCTTTCTGCTCAGTGGGTGAATACTGGTTTAAAATGAACCAATTCCTTCTCTTTAGAAATTCTTGTCTTTTCATTGACAGATTTCTGAATATTCCCGATAAAGACATGGGGAATATATGTAACAGCAGTGTGTATATTGACTTCATATCTCAGAGGGCACTGAGATTGATTATTCTGTAAGACTTGGGTCAATATTTACCTCTTGGGTCATTAAATTGTGATTTTCATTTCTATAAGAGTCAATAGCTGGCTATAAATGCAATCAAAACTTCTGCTAAAACTAGGAATGTGCCTTGTGCCTAGTTTATATGACAGCTGACATGAGAGATGGATTAGATAGATTAGTGTGGAGTGAGATTATTTGCCGTGAAGATAGGTCATGTTCTGTGCTTGGCTTCCAGGACTTCATGCAAAGATCTGACAGCACTGTGCGATACAATTACGCAATTATATTTTCCTGAGAATTAAGTAGCACAGGTTTTGAATTTAAAGATGACAAAGTGATGATTAATTGCTTGGGAAAGTACAGATTTCAACTCTCTCCTGAGGATGAAGCTGGAGTTTAGGAGTAGGAAGAGCCTGACAAATTGCTCCATTGCTGTATCATAAGTTACCGTGAACCCTTAGGTTCCTGAGTTGCCATGGATCCTCGCACAGGTGTCATGTTTATTTCTGCTGCAGACAGAAATACACTAGTCTTGACTCTGGGTCCCTGAAATCATGTCAGATCAAATAAATAAAGCAAGATACAACCGACTAATAAAGTTTGACAAAGGTTATAGGCAGGGCCCAGAGTCTAAGCTACTATGAAGAGACCTGAAAAAAAACCATTAACACCCTCCCTATAGTCTTACAGTGCTTATTATGAAGAACCAGCAAACTTTTTCTATTTCAGTGTTCAAGATTTTGCATTTTTTTTTTTTTAACTTTCCTCAGGTATTCTGTGACTACCATGGACACTCCCAAAAAAAGGACATATTTCTTTATGGCTGCAGCATCAAGGAGACCTTGTGGCAAGCAGGCTGCATGGTTGACACAGCAGTTATCACCGAAGATGTTGGCTACAGAGTAGGTTTGCTTTGTTTCTTTCTGCAATTACTCTTGTGTATTGTTAAGATAAGGCTAGCCCACAAATTTTGGAGATAGGTGCAAGCTTCCCTGATTCCAGAGAGTTTCAAATAGTGTGTAATATCGTCATGCACCAGGTATTAGCAAGAATATTGGCAGTAGGTGGGTCTCTTTATTTCACTTCAGTAAGAAGCTGTTTTATAATCTTTGGCCACAGACTAATAAGACAGTCAAATTTTTGTGTGTTTTATGATTTCTAAATATAAATACACTTTTTTCTTCTTATGCCACCGTAATAAGAAAATAAATAGGAATTAGGTAATGGTAACTGAGAAAATGACAGCATGCCACCATCTTACTCGGTTGAATTGCTTCATCACAAAATACTCCTGGTCCTACTAAAAACACCAGAGAATTCAGTGGGTGTCAAAGAGTTATAACACAGTGGAGTTGACTCCACAGCAAGCGCTTGGTGTCATAGCTAGGAAATTTCTTCTGGACTATTAGAAAAAACAAAGGCTAAAATCTGTTTTATTCCTACTTCAGGTAAATGTCTCGTTCATCAAACTGTTCTCTGAATTTCCTGCCCATCTATTTTTCTTTTGTCTATTTAGATGATATTTTCCTCTTACATGACAAATTTCTGTGGGAAAAAAAATTCTTAAGCTCTAATTATAGTCTTAAAAAAAGGTTAATTTCATCAAACATTAATTGTGGTCTTAAACTGATTACAGAGGTATAGCTTGGTTCACTCCAACCTGGAAGTGGTTGACAAGTCTTTTTCAGTTTATGTCTCTGAATAATTTTCACTGCTTCAGCACGAGCACTAGTTGTCCTCCCATAAGGGTGCCACATCTTCTGTGTTCATCTTATGGCACTGTACATAGAACACTGAAACTTTCTCGGAAGAAGGTGCTCCAGCGTTTATCGTGAGGGTTCCCTGTGGCAAAAGCTCTTTCACAAAGAAAGCAAGGAGAGTGCTTGCAGTCAGGACATCTTTTGCTGTGTTTGAATACAGAGGGCTTGAAAAAGCCGAGGATGGTTTGCTGCTACACAAACAGAATTCAAATGCTGCTTTCAGCATCTGGAACCTGTCTTGAATCTGCAATGAAGAAAGCGGGAGCAAGGCTCCAAGGCTGTGCAAGAATACAGCCATCCTATAAGAAAGATTTTGTGGTTTGAATTCTTTCTTTTGAACAAAAGAGGAGAGATGGGTGCCTGCTGCAGTTCCCACCTACTATGGGTCACACTCTTCGTTTTTAGGCTGGGGAAACTGGGTGTATAGGGGAATGCAGCTGCAGTCACAAACTGCAGCAGATAATCACCTCTACCTTAGACCTGCTTCCCTGCACTGTTTGCACAGGTTTCTCCCCTTCCTCATGTAGGTAGTTGGGGATTAATCTGGTCTTCATGATTGATTTTTCTCCTCAGGAGCAGGAACCAAATACCTCAAGAAAATGTTTTTTGGAACAGCATTTTCCTCATAGGTCATAGACTCAGCTGTAGCCCTTGGCTATACACAGGAGTATGAGTTTTCATTACCTTCTAACATTTGGTGGCCCTGGGTGACTTGCGCAGCACTGGCATTGCAAAGCCCAACTTGAAGATTTGTTCTTTTGATAGATATGCTAGGCCCCTTTGACAGTGGTCTCTGCAGGGACGTCAGTAAAGAAATATAATTCCATTCTCTCCTGATGGGGTTGGAGGTTTGTGGACAGGGTCCTGTGTGAGGGGAGTAGCTTCCTTCGCTGTTGTACGTGCTAAATCCAGCTGTGCCTGAGAAAGGGAACACACACTGCTGCATCATTGTAAGAGCAGCCTTTAAAAGGGTGTGCTTTCACTTTTTCAAAATATACTATTGAAAGATAATTAATGAGAAGAATAGGTAGAGAAGAAAGAACCATTACTGTGAAATCCAGTGAACGCTGGTAAAATGAAAAGAATATTAAATTCAGATTTGCTAATGCTCCTAAATGAGTCCTGAGTACAAAGACATTACTGTTACCTGCCAGCGTTTTTATTTAATTAAATGTAAAAGATTGATCAGGCATATAATTTCCAGTATTTTAAAAAGCTAAATGGAATTAGGGATCTGATTATTTTATTTGATAGTATATGTTTACAAAAAATCAGTGTGTTGGTTCAGGTAAGGGCAGAACGAAAACTATCTGAGCCTTCACATACAGTTCAGCTGGAGCTCATGGTTGTGCTGAGGCTTATAGACACCTGGGTGATATGGCTCTGTTGCATTTTTTTAATTCCTGTTCAATCCAAATCCAGGAAAACCTGGAAGCACTGCATTGTGAGCATACTGTTTTGTTGTATGACCACCATGCAGCACGTAGCACCTTGAAGGCAATCCAGAAATGGTAGATGCTTTGTCTAAGGCAAGCAGTCCATTTTAAAGACTCCTCCATTCACTATGCCCACAGGGAATGGAGTGCTGTGGCTCTTAGTAGCACACTAGAGATCTTGACTTAAGAGTGAGGCTCGTGGTGGTCTCCAATTTAAAATGGAAGCACTTGCTTTGATCCAGTTTTCTCCACCTCAGTTTTTTGCATCTGAAAAAATGGACCTTATAGATCTTTAGATTTCTACCTTATAGAACTGGTAAAGTCCATTCACAGCTGTGCCCAGAATATACTGAAAAAGAAAATTCACTTTTTTGTTATGGAGATGTGAATGGTTAAGCTGTTTGCAGGAGATACTGCAAAATAGTTTAGGCCAAAG
Organism: Pterocles gutturalis; assembly: GCF_000699245.1. Taxonomy (NCBI): domain Eukaryota; kingdom Metazoa; phylum Chordata; class Aves; order Pterocliformes; family Pteroclidae; genus Pterocles; species Pterocles gutturalis. The sequence continues at coordinate 515 of NW_010105598.1, read as the reverse complement.
AGTTATCATTCACATCAAACATCTTTTAGGAAAAGACGTTATTATTTCACTTTCAATGAAACCAAATATTCCTGTAGAGTGCTATGAAGTAAAGTTCAACAGAATGGAACTACAATTGCTCAGAATCAGTCAGTGAAACTGATTGTTATTGGAAAGCGAAATTAGCTGGTTGGCTTTCACCGCCCGAACTGAATTAAATCCAAGGGTAAATGCCATTAGCAATAAGCAGGAACTGCTCCTATATGATTCCATTCAGTTCAGGTGTTTAAGCAAATGGTTGTCAAAGAATGTATGAATGTCCTCATTGTGTTTGCTCTTCTTTAGATGGATCAAATGGTCTTTTGGCATATGTTGTGGTTCATATACCAGCACTAAAATTTAGACATGCACATGTGTGCTCGTATGTGTGTATATATGTGTGTGTGTGTGTAACTGAAGGTCCAGTTTCTACATACAGCACACCTCTCTATAGTATATACTGTAAATATATATCTAGACAGATTTATAATAAATAT